>NC_056745.1:392579527-392847027 GCF_019279795.1 Protopterus annectens | reverse complement strand
TATTACGTATACATGGAAATATTGCTTATTTTGATAATTACTAGCAAAAAAACATAAATATTTCCAGTATAGTGCAATAAAAAAGGACATTGACAATAAATTTCTCCCACCATGGTATTTCATACCACTCCCCTCAATAGCAAATAGGTATTTCAGTTATGAAAATATAATTATAAGTATGAACATATGAATAATAATTTACAAATAAGTGGTTAATTTCTCCACTGTAGAGCATCCTTAAGTCTTAATGTCATTTTGTTAATAAATCTTTGCCTTTTCTAATACTGCCTATTAATACCTTGTAAGTCATGTAGTTAAAAGAAGCCAAACCCAAAAAAGGTATGGAGCTATGGGTATTAAGTGGAAGTATACAAAAAAGGTACTATATAACCTTCCCTGAATCATTCTGACAATTCCTCTGTTACCCAGGATGTTAATAGCCCTCCATGATCTAAGGTCATTGGTAGTGCTGCTGGGAGGCAGCAATACGAGGCATATCTCATCCATGCCATATGCCCTTCTGCTTCAGAAAAGGAGTTAGAAATGCAGACTGGTCTATGGTTCCTAATGATTTTATTTATTTTTTTATTATGAGGCTCATTATAAAGTAACCTGAACTAGACAGCTCATCCTGTGATTTATTTTATTTTTTGCCATTTTTAATTTCTCCAAATCTTTTGGGTTTTTAATACCATGATGGGAATGGATCCCATTCCTAAGTCAAAGTACGATTAAAGTTCATAAAATTAGTATTGTTTCACTCTGATGTCAGCCAAAAGTGCTCTTTGCAGCACCCGCAATGTGCCCATTGATGACTCCTTTTGCAATTCATACAGAGTTACATCTATTGGTAGCGTATTTACAATTCATACAGAGTTACATCTATTGGTAGCGTATTTACATAGGATTGTAGACTCTTTTTTATAAGACCCATTGCTCCTACTACTATTGGAACTATCTGGTTATCTTTCTTCCACATTGCTCTCATTTCTGCTTGCAAATCCTGATATTTTTATGACTTTGTGCCTCTCTGTACGCAGGACACTGTAGTTACTGGGTGTTGCAATTTCAATGATGAATGCTACTTTTGTATTACTTTCCAGGACCCTATATCTGGTTTTCTAGCATACATCTTTTGCACTGTTGGTTATGGGTGATCCCATGTGATGTAGATATCATTTTCTATGATGCTTTGTGACTCATATTTCCAATGTTTCTCAGCCACTTCAATATCATAATGTTTGCATAATCCCCAGTGTAACAGTCTCTCCACATTATTATGCCTTTCAGTATACAGTCCTTCTGCCATTAATATGTCACAACCAGCAGCGAGGTGTGGAACTGTTTCCAATTCTGTTTTACAAAACCTTCATTTTGTCTGTTTCTCCCACATATTCAATGGACTTTGAAAACCAACATGTATGTAGCCCGCTATATTGTGTGCCGCCAATATTACCCTTTCATCTCTTGGTTTGAATTCACCTCTCCTTAACCATACATGCATTCATTCCTGATCAACATGAGGTTCTTACAAGTTTTCTATACTTACAACTATATTTAAGCATTGTCCACATTTCTTGCCTTCTCATCTGGTCCTTCACCTTATTTTCTTTCTTTTGTTTTTTGGCACATTCAGTTGCTGCCTGTTTTTTATCCACTTGATTTCCATTCCTGCTTGACACCAATATGCTTCTGCTAGCCTAAGCAGGGAAGTCGTCTTAGATTTATTCTCATGTTTCAAAACTTTCACTACATTTGGGTCTTCTGAGGTCAGTAGATATGTGTGGAGTCCCACGATTGCAGATCTGTACATGTACTCAATTTCAAGGAGGCCCAGCCCTCTTTCAGAACAGGGACTACATAATCTTGGTATGCACTGATTTTTATAAATCATTTGCTGAGCATGAAGTATCCTTCTTCTTTTCCTCTTTAATCTGTCCAGCACATTTTGGGGCCAGTCAATCACTCCAAAACTGTAAGGTAGGACAGGAAGAGCAAATTGGTTTATAGCTTGGATTTTGTTCCTAGATGTCAACGCTGTTTTCAGCATTAATTTAAGTCTTTTAAAGTACTCCTTAATACGTTTTATTCACATTTGTTCATATTTTATTGTTGATCCTTCATCAATTCCCAAATATTTATACACTCCCTCTTGCACAAGTTCTTTTATATCACATTCGTGTCCTAAGCTAATGTTTTCTTGGTGCTGCACTTTTCCTGCTTTAAAGGTTGCTTTTGCACATTTATCAAGACCAAATGACATTCTTATATCATCTGAAAAAGTTTTGATAACTTTCAGTTGTACTTTCAGTTCCTCATCTGATAAGCTATACAGTTTCAAATCGTCTACAAAGAGAAGATGAGAAGTCTTTTACACTTTGTTTTCTAGAAGCCAAATTACAGACATGGCGTAAGCTGTTAAGTAGGCTGCTTAATGGGTTAAGGAAAAGGCAATATAGCAGTGGTGACAGAGAGTCTCCCTGGAATATCCCCCTTTGAATTTTTATCCCTGGGATAACAACTTGTCCTTTATCATGGCTTAACTGCAAAGTGGTTTGCCACTATTTCATGGTCACTGTAATGTGGTTGATCAGTGTAGGATGTATCTTATAAATTTTTAGGCACTTTTTTATCCATGAATGTGGGATACTATCAAATGCTTTTTTGTAGTTAATCCATGCCATACTTAAAATTTCCCCCTTTTTACAGTTCTCCACTATGACTTTATTTAACAGAAAATGATCCTTTGTTCCATATGACTTTCTTTTATTGCCCTTTTGTTCTATTGCCATAATTGAGTTTTCTTCTAAATGACTGTAGAGTCTGTCGGTATCAATTCCAGTGTATAGTTTATATGTTGTCAGAAGGCAAGTTATTGGTCTATAATTTTTAGGGTAGCTTGTAGGTTCACTCTTAAGTAGGAGCATTGTTTGTCCTGTTGTTAGTCAGGGTCTGTTTGGGGCGCGCATATAAATAGTTCTTACTTATGGCTAAATCTTCATGCAAAGATGTTAATACTTTTAACCAGAAGTTAGGTACTGCATCTGTGCCTGGGGTTTTCAATTTGAGGCTTTTCTTAACTTTGTTTCAATCTCTCTAGATGTTACTTCATCCCATTTCATATCCTGTTCCTTTAAACTTCTTATTCTTTCTTTTACTTCTTCTATCCATTTAGCATCTTTGTTATGTTCCACAGGATCTTCATAGATACTTCTCCAAAAATTATCTGTTTCTTCTTTTTTGGTGGTCTTTCAATTCCTTTTACCTTGTTTCCCAATTCTCTAGAACATGTTTTTGGGTCATCAATAAATTGCTTATTTTATACTTTTCATTTATATTTATCTGCGTATCTTCTAAGTTCTTCCACCTGTGATAAGATTTTTCATTTATTTGTGATAGTGAATGATAGATCCTGATCTGTTCTAATACTGCACAATGCTTTTATCATATCTATCTTTCCAAGTATTTTTATTGATCTGCTCCCTCTTCTATACTCTTCTAACAGTAACACTTCTTGTCTTAGTTGCTTTAGTTTTCTCTGCTGGATACTTCCATGATGGTATTAGTTTTCTCCCTGTTCTCTCCCTCACTACCCTGTGTTCTTGTGGTAGAACTTTTTCAGTTATCAATTTAGCTGCACAGTAATATATCCTGTTTACCTCTGTTATATCACATGGATCTCTATGGACAGTCCTAATTATTGTGTTCATTTGTTTTATCAAACTTTTGACTTTTTGGTTTTATTGACCTTCTGCAGTCCATTTCTTTCATTGATCTCAATATGTCTATCTCTATTGTCAAGCAACTTTTCTCTTGGCTCATTTTCTTCTAAACCAAGGGTACATTTTTTGTTTTCCATTCCCTGCGGGCATTCTATGGAAAGTTTTATTGCATCTTCCTGTGGCACATTCTCTTCAATTTCATCCTGAGCCATCTGTTGCTCTATCATATAAGAACTCACTGGAATATTACTCCTCAACATTAACCGTGTTAGAGTTTCCAAAGATTCCTGTTCTTCCCCTTGCCATCCAGCTTCAAGTGAATGTCTATACTCATTTCCTGTGGAAGTCTCCAAAATATCTTCATATGGCACCTGACCAATTATTTCCCATTCCACTGCTTTCCCCTCATTTTGGAGTTCCATTGCTCTATCGTTTTATGGCGGTTGCTGAATTAGATTTTCTACACTGAATCCTTCACTCTGGAGGTACTCTATAACCTCAATTTCTATTTCTTTAACTTCTCTTTTACTGATTTCATTTTCTACTTTTCCTTTTTGTCTTCTTATTTTTTGTATTGTAAAGTTTTCCATGTCTGTATTCCTTTGCTTATATTTCTCTTTAAATATCTTTGGTGCTGCTCTTTTTATATTGATTAGTTTTGCTTTCTTCTTTGCATAGATATTACACCATATTAACTCTCTTTTTCTTGCTGAAGTGTTTTCAGATCATTATTAATAATTCCATCTCTTCCCTGTGCTTTGTTTGGATCCAGTTTGCATAGCTCTTTTTCAATATAATCTAATTTGATTCTAGTATCTGAGATTACCTGGATGTTACTAGAACAACTTATCACCCTCTTTGTGGAGCCAAACTGTTTTGCATAAGATTTTGTAAATATATCTGTGACTCCCCAGCACTGGACCAGTAATCAAGGAGCCTCAACCCTCACCACTAGCACCAGTGGGATACGTAAACAGGGAGGATGAAAGGTACACACAGTATTCCCAGGTGCAGCTCTCTGCACCAAGTGCAATTTCCCTTAAGTGCACACAGAGACTACAGTCTGTCCGGGGCTGGTTTCTCCCTCTTTCCCCAGATCCCCAATAAGACTTCCCACTGGCACAGTTATAGGGTTGAGATCTCAGCTGAGTGGCCAAGTCAAGACCTACAGCACCATCTCTGTCCATCCAGTACTTCATGTCCCTGACCAAGTAGCTGACACACACTCACTTTGAGGTTTCATTTATATAAACACACACACACACACACACACACACACACACACACACACACACACACACACACACACACACACACACACCAGGGAAAGCCTGGAATGGGTTTACTAGCTATGCCCTCTTCTGCCCAGACTATAAGGTAGTTATTACTGCCACAAGCCAAGCCTTTATCAGCTACTTTAAGACGCTTAACAAAGGGTGTCCAAACTTACTGTGTAATGTTACTGTTAATACAAGTAGTAGTTTGACCAAGAGTGAGGCTATTAGGAGTGGCCTACACAGTATCACAAAATAAATGCAAGTACTCTCAGAACTTAAATATGTCTCACAAATATCAGACACAATGAAAGGTTTAAATATATGTAATAATAAATGACAAAAGAACACGAAAATATTAAGTAATCACAGTTACATCAGAGTTCAGAAGCACACGGAATATTAAAAAAACATTGCAGGACAGTCTTAGATAAAGAAAACATCTAAGCTATACTTCACTATATTTCTGACTAAAACTAAATAATTACTATACCCTAGTTAACTTACTTACAGAGCAAGCATGATAGATGTGGTGAGTGGGTCTTCTTGTCAAGTCAAAGACAAAATACAAAATGCTCAGTCTCTCTCTCAGAGAGTTCTTAAATTAATATCCCAAATATTACTGGTGGTATACTTGCAGAATGACATCACTTCTTGTCATCTGACTATCCTAGGTGAAACCCCCTCCCACTGTAGCTGGTAGCATTTAGCATCAACCTGTGAAAACACATAGACCTCAGATCTTTTGGCAAATGGGGGAAGTCGTAAATAATTTACACTCCTCCACATTTAAAGACAATACAGAAAACATCTAGTTCCAGACATTATGTCTCCTGTTGCATGGAAACTGAAATAGAACATCTCTTTTGTTTATGGCCAAAGCATAAAGTAACTTAATTTCAACTATTCTTCTGAAGTTTTGCAAGTTAATCTCCTGTGTTTCAGTCTCCCCTGTTAAAATATATAGATCGAAACAGTTACAATAGTGCATATACATTTCTGCTCAGTACATTACAAAATATCTTTTCAACACACATCTGTACAATATAACATAGCTTTAATACTTCTGTAACACAAGCATCTAACGTGAAGCATGTTGACATTCAAAAATGACACACAAACACTTACAAAATTCCAGATAGCTGTGCTGGCAGTATCTCCTTCTGTCACACTTCTATACAAGTCATATTAATATTCACAAATGACATATAATTATTTACAAAATTCCAGCTAAATGGGCTGGCAGTATCTCCTTTCATGACACCCCCCCACCTGAACACTCAAGCTAGTTTTTCAAGTGACCCTTAAGAAACGTTGCTTGAGAGGATTGAGCCTATCTGAGAATACCTTACCCCATTCCATGTCTTGAAATTCCAACTACCTTGGCATTGCTGACACCAATACAGTGCTGCACTGTCCTATCATATGCCTACAATCCTCAGCTCCACCACAGTAATTTGGGATTTGGCTGACTGGCTCCCTGTAGCCATAGATTCCTCTCAGACTTCTCCTGCCTTGTACTGCAAATACTTAGCACCAGGTCCTTCCTATCATGGTAAGGTTTTGTGATGTTAGCATGGTACAATTTGTGCCTCTGCTTCCTGCCTAGCAGTTCTACCATGTAGTTAACATCACTGACCTTCCTTACCACCTTGAAGGGTCCCGCCCAAGCTGCCTGCAGCTTGTTGTCTCTCACAGGAATGAATACCATAACCTACTGCCCCACAGCATACTCTCTATCTCGAGCATTCCTCTCAAACCAGACCTTTTTCTACTGTTGGACTTCTGTCAGATTCTCCTGGGCCAAGCTCATGGGTTCCCAGAGCCTTGCCCTGATGTTTAGGACACCACAACAGACTGCTTGTGGGATTCACACTCACCCTCCCACTCATCACAAATCAAATATAGTGGTCCCCTCACCCTATGCCCATACAGAAACTCAAAGGGTGAAAAACTGTGGATTCCTGGAGCACCTCCCTGTAAACAAACAACAGATGGGGCAAATATGTGTCCCATGGCCTCCTAAAATGGTCTGCAAATGCCTATAGCATGGACTTCAGTGTAGAGTTTTAATGTTGCAACAAGACCACTAGTCTGGGAATGGTAGGGGGTGGTCTTTAGGTGCTTCATCCCACAGTGCTTCCACAGACAAACCAGCAGGTCTGGCATAAAATTGACACCCTGCTAAAAATCTCTAACAAAGCATTTGCCAGCTTTTCTGCCTCAGTAGAAGATAGGGCCACTGCCTCAGGGTATCTAGTAGCATAATTTACTACCACTAGGATATACATTTTCCCTGTGGAACTTGGGGTACTCAGAGGCATCACAATATCCGTAGCTACCCTTTGAAATGGCTCCTCAATCAGCCTTTCCTACTTTTTGGCACTACTCACAGGGACTGCAGAACCCTGTTACATCCCTGGAAATCCTAGGCCAATAAAACTTCTGCATAATACATTTCTTGGTACTCTATATGCCCATATGACCTTCAAAGGGAATATCATGGGCTATGACTACAAGTGCCAGATGGTAGGCTCTGGGCACTACCAACTGCTGTATTCTCTCACCTTGTAGCCCTCCCTCAGGGGTCCACTCTCTATACAGTATCCCTTTGTCCCAGTGTACAGATTCCTCCTTCCCTTGAGAATCAGATGCCTCTCTGGCTACCTCACTCATGCATTGTAATTTAGGGTATGAGAGCTGAGTCAGTCTCAACTCTCTCTTTGTAACCCTTCCCAGCTTCCCTTCCACAGGAAATCTGATATTCTGTGATGGCGGTGTCTCATTGTCAGCCTGGATACTACTATTCACCTCTGCCCTTACAGTCACTTTGCCCAAGGGAACAACATTACCCACAGGCAGCTGCGGCTCACCTTTAGTCTCACTACTACAGGGTAGCTCCCTCTCTGAAGTAATCACCTCACCAGTCCTGGCTTGAAGTCTGCAGTCTGTCTGGGCCCCCCCAGGCTACCAGAGCCACAAACTTGTCTCTAAGACTGCTGCATGTCACTGCATGCAAATAAGGTACTGCATTATCAAAATCATTCCCTATCAGGACATGGGCAGGGATATCCTCAGACACATCTACTTGCTTGCTTCCTTTTCCACCTTCCCAGTCATGATAAACCCTAGCCAAAGGTATTTGGAATGGGTTCCTCCTAAAGCTCTGACTGAAGCAGACTGCAGACACAAGTAGTGCTCCTCTTTATCCACTGAAGGCTTCACAATGGTTAGGTCAGAGGCTCTCTCTCTCTTAGCAGTGGCCTCTTTCCCCATCTACTAAGATTGGATATAACTTCTTGTGGTAGTTTGGTACCCTTGTTGTCTCCAGACAAGTTACTGGCATTCTGTCTTTCCCATTTAGTGGCTCTCCCACCTTTTGTTCCCCAGATTGCCTCCATGGGCATATATATGCTACATCGCCCCACTGGTTGCATTTAAAACATTTAACCCTTGATCCTGGCTGTGTACCTGGACTTGTGGCTTCTCCTGCTACTGGCAGACTCTGTTGGGGTGGTCTAGTCTGCCCACCATGGAATCTCTTAGACCCATGAGAAGCATTGGGTATCCCTTCCCTGTGCATTGATGCCATCTTGCTAAGTATAGTTCTCCCTTTTTCCCCTACTCAGCTGCAGTATTGCATTATCAGCTAACCAGATTGTCATATCCTCAGGAAAAGTGATAATGGCTTGTTTCCTCACCAAAAGGTCTGCCAGCCTTTCAGAAGTGGTGAACTGACAACCACCTATTAAAATAATGCTTAGTTCAGCAATATATTCACACATACTTTCATCTGCCTTGCGTCTATGCTCATGAAATGTTTACCTATAAGCTTCAGGTGTTAGCTTAAAACACTCTAACAGACAATTTTAGCAGTATTATAATTTAAGCAATCAGTATCAGACAAATTATAAACAGCAGTTGCAGCCTTACCATTGAGTAAGGGGATCAAGAACCATACCCAGAGGCCTTGGTCAACATTATACTGTTTACATACCCTTTCAAACATATGAATGAAACTGTCAAAATTATCACCCTCTGTAAATTATAGAAGAAGTTTACTGACCTCTGTTGCTTCTTAGGTTCATAGGTTCATACTAGGCTATCTGCCCTGGGGCAATTATAAGCCTAGCTCGATTCTGTATGGCTTACGCCACCCCTTGATTTGAGTATACTGTGCCCTTTTTAAGGTTTAGTTTACTGTGCCTCTGTCTAATAGTGACACGGGAGTACTCCCTGGGACAAACCTACGATCCCCCATCCACTTATCAAGATTCTTCTTGAAGAGATTCAGTGAGGTGCTCTGCCTCACATGAACTGGAATTCTATTCCAGAGTGAAGGGAGCCTCTGGGTTATGAACCTGTCCCTCCAGCAAGTTCTATTTATTTCTGTGCTGAGGTTCAAGTCCCTCGAGCATGTGGCTCTAAGGGATTTAGATTTACTGAGGTGGAGCATGTCCATTAATTCTGGATTTGACATAGCTTTGTATGTCAGGCATAGATCGCCTCGAAGTAGGTGGTATGCAACTGAGTAGAGCTGGAGATTTTTTAACCGAGCAGCATATGGCATCTGTTTGAGACCCTTGATCCTCTTGGTGAGATACTTTTGGGGTCTTTCTAATTGCTGCAGGTGTCGGGTAAGGTACATCCTAAAAGGGGAATTGTATTCTATGATGGGCCTGATGAGGGATGAATAAAGGGGCACGATTACCTATCTTGATCTAGATGTGAAACCCTTCGTGATGAGGTGGGCTATGTAGAAGGTCTTTCTAACCACTTTGGCAATGTGGTTTTCAAAGGAGAGATTGCTATCAACTTGGGTCCCCAGGTCCCTAATAACTTTCTCTGTACTTAATGGGTTTCTGCCTATGTGGTAATTTGTGGGCACATTGTTTTTGCCAAAGGGTATGACTATAAATTTTTTGGCACTTAGCTTTAAACCATGGCACTGGCACCAGTTATCTGTCTCTGTGAGACCTTTTTGGAGGATGTTTGTGTCAGCTGGAGAGTTGATTATGGTGCCCAGTTTGCAGTCATCTGCGAACTTGGTGAGCCATAGTCCTCCCACATTTGCCTGTACCTCGGAAAAGTATATACCGAACAAGAGTGGTCCCAGGACAGAACCCTGTGGGACACCACTTGTGACCGGTTTCGAGTCTGACATGGCTCCAGCAACTCTCACTCTGTGGGTTCTGTCTTTGAGCCAGTTTGCGACCCATCTTGTGACATAGGGGTTTATATTTAAGCTGGATAGCTTATCTATGATGCCCGAGTGGGGTATTGTGTCAAATGCCTTTGCAAGGTCCAGATAGGCTATGTGGACTACCTTCCCTTCATCTATGGCTTTGGTGACTGTTTCAAAGAAGTGAACCAGGTTCAAAAGGCAGGATCTGCCCTTGACAAAGCCGAACTGGGTAGGATCTAGTGTCTGTAGGTCCCCAATGTCTTTGTTTATGAGCTCCATGATGATCCTCTCCATAGCCTTGCAGACTAAGCTAGTGAGGCTTATGGGGCGATAGTTTCCAGGGTCCGTAGAGGCTCCACCTTTGTGGAGTGGGACCACTGTTGCTGTACACCATTCTGTGGGCACATATCCTGTAATGAGGCTGAGATTGTATAGCTGTTTTATTTGAGGGATTAGTTCCTCTTGTAGTTCATGTAGGACGCAACCTGGGACGCCATCTGGTCCCATGGAAGCAGTGTTTTTTGCTTTGGAGAGGACAGCCTTCACCTGAGCATCTGAGATGTTTGGGAGGCAGCCCTCTGCCGGGATAGATACTTGCTCTTTTGGGGGGGAGGGCGGGGAGAAGTTTGCACTGAACCTGTCTGCCAGGATATTGGCGATGTCTGTGGTTTCAGTGTATTTTTTGAAGTTTAGAATAAACTCAGAACAAGTCTGGGAATTGCATCCCAGGTTTCTAACATAACTGAAAAAAGCCTTATGATTGTCTTTGGTGTCCTGTGAAATTTTTCTCTCGAAGCTGGCCTTGGAGGATTTTATGAGGGATCGTAATTTTTTGCTAGTACTGATCAGAGATACCTTCCCTATTAGGGATTTTGCTCTATCATGTAGTAGCTTCCTCCTTCTGTTGTACAGTTTATTTATGGCAGGGGTCCACCAGACTGGACGCCTGCCTTTGGATGATTGGGTCTTGGTTTTGTTTGGGATAGCATGATCCATGCATTCCTGGAGATGTCCATAGAATGCATTTATATAGGATTCTGCAGTTTGGGCTGTAGTTTCCACTGGCCCTGGGGCCTTGAAGGATTCCACTTTGGTTTTGAGAAGTGAGAAGTTTGCTTTTGAGAAGTTTTTCACTGTGGTTTTCTGGGCTGGGGTGGGGTCGGGATGTGGACATCCAGTGAAATTAATTTATGGTCTGATCTTACCAATGAGGGATATACTTCTGGTGTGGAGCATAGAGTCCCATGTTGGTAATGATCAGGTCTAGTATGTTGTCCCCTCTTGTGGGAGTGGTGACTAGTTGTTCCATAGCATTTGAGTTTATAATTTCCAGGAATCTTTGGGCTAAGGTGCTGGGGCTTGAGTAGTGCTCCCAGTCAATGTTTGGGTAGTTGAAGTCACCCAATATAATGGTGTTCGGAGAGATCTTCATGTTCTCCAAGGTTTTCAGGAAGGCTGAATGGGATTCCTGACTTTGAGAGAGTGGTCTGTAGGATGCTATAAACTGAAAAGCAGTCTTGCCCACTGTTAGTTGCACATGGATGATCTCTGATACTTCGTGCAATGCCACTAACCTGGAGGTGTGGATATCCTTGATAAATATGGAAACTCCCTCTCCTTTTGTGGTTTTGTCCGGGTTTTGGGGCCGAAAACCATGATATGAGGTATAGCCTGGTAGTGCTGGGGTGCTCTCTGGAGCCTTGAACCAGGTTTCTGTCACTGCACAGATATCGATGTTCTCCACACTGAGGAGAGCTTCGAGTGCATGCATCTTGAGGTTAAGACTTCTGGTGTTTAGCAGCATTACCCTTAGTTTCTTGTTCCTTGTGCTATCTATGGGGGTGGGTTTGACTTTTGAGCCTTGCCTAAAAAAGGCACTATGGAGGTGGCAAGAGCCTTTGCCAATATCCGAAAGCCCAGTGGTGACAGGTGCAAGCTGTCCCTAGTGAAGCAACGTGGCTTGTCGAGCATATCATCCCAGGCTGACAGACACTGGATCCCCTTTGAATGACACCAAAATTTTAGCCAATTGTTAAAATCGATCATTTTGTCTTTGTACTGTGGCATCATTCTAGGTGAGGGTAAGATGCTGCTCAAGGTCAGGGTCATACCAGCCTGGGCTACATGATCAGAGAGCTTCTCTATGCCTCTTTTCATGTAGTCCAGGGAGGTACGTCTCAGGTCATTCACACCAGCATGTACAATGACTGAGTCATATTTGTATTTGCTTTGGAGTGACCTGAGTGCTTGCGTTATGTGTCGGATCCTAGCACCCGACAGGCAGATCACCGTGACCTTCTCTTTATTCAGCCTGGTGAGCGGGACATCAGTGTGTCTGACAATAGAGTCACCTATAACAAGAGTATCAGGTGTGTTATTCAGCCTTAAGGGTTGTGGCTGCTTGGCACACTGACTTTGTGGGTTATGTGTTGTGTGTGTTTTGTTTTGAGGTAGTGTTTGCTTGGATGTCTGCTTTGGAGGTCTCTGTTTCTTAGGTAGATTTTTATTTAGAGCCTCCGAGTATGTTTTTGTGTATTTATGTGTTTGGTTCGCTGATGTGGTGGGGCTATGTGATACTGGAATTGTGTTGTGTGAGGTTACCTTCTCCTCCTGACTGGTTACACCAGTTTTGAGATGAGAGAGCTCAGCCTCCAGTTTGGCTAAATAGTTGCATCTCTCACATATATTTGAACATGTTTGGAGGAGGAGAGGGTTGTCCGTGTACATGAGACAGTTGTAACATTGCCTCAAAATTCCCAGATTCACCAGCTGGACTGGAGAGGAAACCATTGACTGACCTTTGGACATGCTAGAGTAATAGGGAAACTGAATTTAAGATGGACCAATATAGGACAAGTATCAACAAGTTATAACAGTGCAGTAAATGACCCCACACAAGAGTGCTAGGCCAACGACAGATAAAATGCAAGTTTTGAGAAAAAACGATTTTAAAAATAAGTGCAAACAGGAAATTCAGTAAACAGCTCTAGGTTGTGCTCTAAATACAGTTACTAATGCAGAAATCAAATTTAACAAGCCAGAAAATGCTCAAAATAGGCGTCTATGCAGAAAAACTTCTCCATTACCTCCATGACCCTATCAAAGAGTCAGCATCTCCTTCTCATGTTGCCTTTGCCTGTCATGTTCCTCAGCTTCCAAACATCAGAGTTTCTCGTTTTCCTCAGCATCCAGAAATCTCAGTCTCTCTGCTGCATCTATTTCCAAAATTTTGGCCTCCAGTTCAAGTCTCTTTAATTCCAGAAAGTCTTCTGTGGAAAGATTGAACTATCCATTTTCTGAGAGTTGTACATCCCCAAGGCCAGTCTGATTTACCTCCTGCTTGCCGGTATGTGATGCAGCTGTGACTAAGGTTGCAACCATCTCTTCTTTAGTCAGGTTGACATGCACCATTCCTTTGTGTTGGTACATCTCAGCCAACTGGCTCCTAGTCAGCTTACCATACTCCTCTGCTGACATATTTGCCTGCTCTCCCTGACTAACTAAGCTAACAAAAAAATTAAACTATTAAGATCTGAAACTGAATGTTCAATGTGTGGCTGATTCAGAGTACAAACACCTTCTTTAGTGACCAATGTTTACAGGCTACAGGAATTCAATATCCACTTCGTTGAATCCTAATATATGGATATCCCACCAGTACAAACTGTGAAGACTGGTAGAGATGGGTGAAGGCTGCAAGCCTACCCAGATAGAATTGTGCAGATAATTCCATCATTTGTAAATATGAATGTTGAACTACAAGCTTGTTTTTTTTAAATGAAAGAATGTGCTGTGAAATGTTGAACTTAAAACAATGTAGCAACATTGCCCTCTGCTGTAAAGAAAGCTAAGTCAGGCATCTCTTGTTGGTCCTTAGAAATTAAAATTATTTCATGGCTGCCTTTGATAGTTTACAATTTGGCTCCGGCCAGGCTAGATGAAGACTTTCTGCCTACTGTTTTAAGGCTAAAGTTAATGATCAGAATTTACATGTGGAATGTCCTTTATTGCTCTAAGTGTAAAAGAATGTAAATGCAGTTTCTGTCAGCCTGGGAGCACCAGGAAAGTGTGAAATGATGTAATATTTTATCAGAACTGCAGTTTCAATTTAAACTGAGAGAACCAGAAGGCATTGAGCATTTTTGTCTTGAACATCCAACTCAGCACTGCCTTATGCTCTATGTTAGTTATTTTAGAAGTGTGTTTTCTTGTAGATAGCTAGAAGCTAGAAATATCAGACTGTTTTTTTAAGTATTTCTGTGTGATCTTTGACTAGCACTGACTGTGTAGTAGAAAGTATTGTCTTGTGGTTTTAATTATTTATTATTAAATATTTTGAAACCTTTAACTGTGGCTGGTTTTGTGTAGAGATAATTTAAGCTCTTTAGAGTACTTGTATGCCTTTGGTAAAAATGTACATAGCCACTCTAATAAGCCTTGACTGTAGTCATACTACCAATTTGATAATAATATTGCAGAGTAATAATTGGGCACCTTTTTAAGGGCCTTTGAGTAGCTGATAATTATTAGTGGGTGGTGGCAGTGGGTACTACTGTATAGTCTGGGGAAAAGAGGCACAGCTGGAGAACCTGTGTCAGCCTTCCCCAGGAGTGTCTGTGTGGTTGTATAAACTCTTCTCAAAGTGTGTGTGTGTCAGCTACTTGGGCAGGGACATGAAGCACTGGTTGGACAGAGAGGGTGCTAGAGGTTTTAGCTTGCCCACTAGGCTGAGATCTGGACCCTATAGCTGTGCCAATGGGGAGTCTTATTGGGGACCTGGAGAGCAAGGGAGCAACCAGCCCCGGACTGACAGAAAATATTCCTGAGTTGACTGCCACAGAGCTAAAAGATAGCATTGAAACCTTAATGTTGAAAATTTAAAACTTTAGGCTTTATTTATAAATAAAACTTCATTTAAAACTAAAGGGTAAAAAAAGAAGAAAAGCACTTTCAACCTATGCAGGTCTTCTTCAGTTCAGTGGAACTGGACTGACTATGATCTCTGTGTGCTCTTAAGGGAAATTGCAATTTACTGTATTTGCTATCCTTTCCTCATATATGAGATGTCCTTTCTGGTGTTAGTGGTGAGGATTCAGGCTCCTTGATTCCTGGGCCAGGGCATGGGCATCACATATTAATTTGGTGGCAGTGGTTGGTATATCCACCTCACATATTAATTGGTGGCAGTGGTTGGGCTATCCTCACATATTAATTCTTTGGCAGCAGTGGGATATCCATATCACATATTAATTAATTGCCAGATACTAATTGGCTTGTAGTGGTGTGGGTAGAGTGATTCCTGTAGCTTGTGTACAGTGAGCTTTGAAGGTGTTTAGTACTCTAAAACAGCCATGTAGTGAATACTCAGAGTTCAGATTACAATTGTTTTATTTCTTTTGTTAGCTTAGTTAGTCAGGGTGAGCAGACAGCATGTCAGCAGAGGAGTATGGATAGCTCACTTTCAAAATGACAAAAACTCAAAAACAAACTGTAGAATAAAAATCCACCAAGCTATTCGAACTCTGCAGCACAATTATTTATTAAAAAGCACTTTTCATCCAACTGAATCATTAGACTTCCTCAGATAAAATGAGATTTAAAATTTATGAATTTAAATAGAGCTCTAAAAAGGTCAGCTGACCTACTCATTACATATTTAAAGTAAAAAATGTATTTAATTAAAATCCATTAAGGATATATTAAATTATGTATGTTATTTAAAACATTTTACAACCAGCCAGCAAAAATGTTTTCCATAGAAAACTTATTCTTTTTAAACTAAATATGTACTTATATGTGAACATATAAATGTATGTTATATAAACATATAAATATAAAAACATGTATAGGTATAAAAAATGTAACTTTGTAAATCTAAACATATGCAAGGCTAGATATTCTACATTTTAAGCATCTGAAATGTCTTGATTCTGGTCAGATAAATATATATATATATATATATATATATATATATATATATATATATATATATATATATATATATATATATATATATATATATATATATATATATACTGTACCCTCTGACCACTTATTCATACCTTTATACAAAATAACAATGCATAACAATAAGAAAGATGTGTGTGTGTGTGTATATAGAAAGTAGTGAAAACCAATATGCTTACATGCACATATACTTATATATATATATATATATATATGGAATTCACCTCTCTAAACTTTTTAATTTCAATAAGCACATAATAGAGCATTTGTCATTAAGGCCAGGGTGTGTGTAGGCATTAATAGGTTCATAGGTTCATACTAGGCTATCTGCCCTAGGGCATTTATAAGCCTAGCCAGAATGTGTTTGGCTTTCGCCACCCATTTTAAATTAATTTTGCTATGCCCTTTTTCGAGGTTAGTATACTGTGCCTCTGTCTAACAGTGACACAGAAGTGATACCCAGGGTAAACCTACAATCTCCCATCCACTCATCAAGATTCCTCTTGAAGAGAGTCAATGAGGGACTCTGCCTAACCTGGACTGGGATTTTATTCCAGAGTGAAGGGAGCCTCTGGGTTATGAATCTGTCCCTCCAGCATGTCCTATTTATTTCAGTGCTGAGGTTCAAGTCTCTCGTGCGTGTAGCTCGATGGGATTTGGATTTTCTGAAGTGCAGCATGTCCATTAATTCCGGGTTGGACATGGCTTTATACGTCAGGCACAGATCGCCTCTGAGCAGGCGGTATGCCACAGAGTAGAGCTGGAGTTTCTTTAACCGGGCAGCATATGGCATCTGTTTGAGCCCTATGATCCTCTTGGTGAGGTACTTTTGGGATCTTTCCAGTTGCTGCAGGTGTCTGGTAAGGTACATCCCAAAAGGGGCATTGTACTCAATTATGGGCCTGATGAGGGATGAGTAAAGAGGCACGATGACCTCCTTTGATCTAGATGTGAATCCCTTCATGATTAGGTGGGCTATATAAAATGTTTTTCTAACCACTTTGGCCACGTGGTTGTCAAATGAAAGATTGCTATCAACTTGGCTCCCCAGGTCCCTAATTACTTCTTCAGTACTTAATGGATTACCACCTATGTGGTAATTTGTGCACTGTTTTTGCCAAGGATGACTATACACTTTTTGGCATTTAGCTTGAGGCCATGGCTCTGGCACCAGTTGTCTGTTTCTATGAGGCCCTTTTGGGGGATGCTTGTGTCGGCTGGAGAGTCAATTATGGCACCCAGTTTGCAGTCATCTGTGAACTTAGTCAGCCACAGTCCTTCTGTGTTGGCCTGTACCTCCGAGAAATATAGACCGAACAAGAGAGGTCCCAGGACTGAGCCTTGTGGGACGCCACTTGTAACTGGTTTGGAGTCTGACATGGCTCCAGCAATTCTAACCATGTGGGCTCTGTCCTTGAGCCAGTTTGCAACCCATCTAGTGACATGGGGTTTATATTTAAGCTGGTGAACTTATCTATAATGCCCGAGTGGGGTATTGTATCGAAGGCTTTTGTGAAGTCCAGGTAGGCTGTGTGGACCACCTTCTCCTCGTCAATGGCCTTGGTGACTGTTTCAAAGAAATCAACCAGGTTTAAGAGGCAGGATCTGCCCTTAACAAAGCCAAACTGGGTAGGATCCAGTGTCTGTAGGTCCCCAATATCTTTATTTATGAGGTCCATGATGGTCCTTTCCATAGCTTTGCAGACCAAGCTAGTCAAGCTTATGGGGCAATAGTTTCCAGGATCCGTTGAGGCACCACCTTTGTGAAGAGGGACCAATGTTGCTGTACGCCACTCTTTGAGTACATATCCTGTAGTAAGGCTGAGATTGAACAGTAGTTTTATGTTTGGGTTTAGCTCTTCTTGGAGTTCATGTAGGACGCAGCCCGGGACACCGTCTGGTCCCATTGATGCTGTGTTTTTTGCTTTGGAGAGGGCAGCTCTTACCTGAGCATCTGAGATGTCAGGGGGGCAGCACTCTGCTGGGATAAATTATTTATTTATTTTATTTATTTATTGCAGTTGGTTTACCAGGATAGTCCATTGGGCCTTAAAGAACCCGTTTTCAATGGAGTCCTGGGGAGAAAAGCTCCAAAAAAAAAACAAAAGTACATATAATATTCGACAGAGACAGTCTAGGGACAGAAAGTTATTAATACAATGTAGGCAGAATAAAGTGAAACTAATCAGATATATAATAGCAGTCATAACAATTAATACATTGAGAGAAAAAAAACATGCTAGCAATAGAACAAATGCAAAACATTAATACAAATTAGTGAACAAGCATAGTAGCTAAAAGTAGGATGTGATATTAAAGGACATTAAGTAGAGTTAGTTATGTGGGGTGGGAGCAAGAGCATTCCCACTGTGATGCTAGGTGTAAGAAAAGAGACTTCTTGAAGGTAGAGTGGTTAGAGGTGGTGCGGATGTTTGGTGGTAAGGAGGTCCAGAGGCGAGCGAGGCTGAAGGAAAGAAGTATTTTGCCTGGGGGATGAGTAGGTTTATGCACTTCTAGTAGATTCTGATTATTAGACCTTAGAACTCTGTTAGGTAGGTGCATTTTAAAGGCAGAGGAAAGGGAGGGACAGATGGAAGGGTTTAGAATAAGCTTATGGGCTAGAGTTAGTTGAGTGTAAGTTAGTGGTTTGGGAAGTTCTAGCCATTTTAGCTTATGGAGGGAGAGACAGTGGTGAGTGGAAGACTTATGGCTGGTGGCGAATTTTGCAATTTTGTTATAGCAGGAGGTAAGCTGTTTTATTAATGAGGACTGAAGATTAGTGAGTAGTGGGGCACCTTAGAGAAGGGAGGGGATAAGGAAGGAAGTAGAGAGAGTGATTTTAGTGGCGGATGTGAGGTAGGTATTCTGTCTATAAAGCATGCCAAGTTTTTGATGTGTTTTTTTTATGTTTGTTTGTAGGTGGGAGTTAAATTTAAGTTAGTTGTCGATTTGGACCCCAAGTAGTTTGGTCTCTGACACTGTTTCGAGAGGTGTGTTGTTTTGACTAGTAATTAAGAATGAATTTATGTCGGGAGGAGTAACTTTGGAGGGAGTAAATAACATTAGTTTGGTCTTGGTAGCATTGAGAGCTAGATGATTGCTTAGCATCCATTGCTCTGTGGAAGAGAAGGCATCTTGAGTAAGTTTTTGTAGGGTAAATATTTGCCCTTTTGGTGGGGAGGGGGGGAGAAGTTTGCACTGAACCTGTCAGCTAGGATGTTGGCAATGTCTGTGGGTTCGGTGTATTTTTTGTCATTTTGGACTAATTCTGAGCATATCTGGGAATTCCCACTGAGGTTCCTAACATAACTAAAGAAAGCTTTGTGATTATCCTTAGTGTCCTGTGCAATTTTTCTCTCGAAGCTGGCCTTAGACGATTTTATGAGTGCCCGTTGTTTTTTGCCAATACTTATCAGAGATGCCTTCCCTTTTTGGGATGTTGCTCTATCATGTAGTAGCTTCCTCCTTCTATTGTATAGTTTGTTTATGGCTGGGGTCCACCAGACAGGACGTCTGCCTTTGGAGGATTGGGTCTTGGTTTTATTTGGGATTGCATGATCCATTCATTTACTGAAGGTGTTCATAGAATGTGTTTATAAAGGATTCTGCAGTCTGTGCCATATTTTCCACAGGCCCTGGGGCTTTGAAGGATTCCACCTCGGTTTTGAGGAGTGTGAAATTTGCTTTAGAGAAGTTTTTCACTGTGGTTTTCAGGGCAGGGGGTGGAGTCGGGATGTGAATATCCAGTGAGATTAGTTTATGGTCTGATCTTACCAGTGAGGGATACACTTCTGGTCTGGAGCATAGAGTCCCCATGTTGGTGATGATCAGGTCCAGTATGTTTTCCCCTCTTGTGGGAGTGGTAACAAGTTGTTCCATATATATGATACTACTATCACAATAATTCTGGTCTCACGCAGTGACCTCATCATATAGGTTCATAGATTAGTACTAGGCTAACTGCCCTTGCGAGCCATTTTAAGCCTAGCCAATTAACCCCTGTGAGATTCAAACCCTGTACCTTGTGTTTGCAAGGCAAACACCTTAACCATTAGGCCACCCACCCAATATATGTCTTATTTGCCAAATTAATTCTAATTTCTCTAATAATAGAGAATGAGGGCCACCCCTAGGGTCATTATTAACCTGATCTATGACCTTAAACATAAATTTGTGGTCTGGGAAAACAGATGTATGCCTTGCTAGAGCATTTTCCTCTTTGTGTTTATTTATGCTATAGAAGTGTTCATACACTGTCTCTCTTAATCTACGATCTGTCTTCCCAATGTAAAATGACGGACAGACTTGACATTTTGCCACATAAACCACTGCCTTAGAATTGCAGTTAAATTTGCATTTACTAGTTATTTTTAGACCATTAATGGTTATACTAATTCCTTGCTCTATTATGTTACAATAGGGGCAGTTAGCACACTGAGTCATACCTATCTTTGTGGTAGATATATTTTTCTGCTTCTCTAACGTGTTCTTGAAACTTAACCCTCTTCTCAAAACAAAATTAGGAGTATCACCCATTTTAGATGCCAAAAACATATCTTCTTTAAATATACTCCAATTTCTGATGATGATGTTTTTTATATTCTTAATGCCCAGAGAAAATGTCAGAATACATGCTAAATTAAAATTTGCCTTTTTGTTTTGTTCTTCAGTTGATAACAGAACCAAATTATTATCAATGTTGTTGTCAACATTGTCTATTCTGTTTTAATATGGGGTTATATTGTCCAGTACTTCTTTTAAATTTGACTTCCTCTATTAAGTCATCTAACAATTGAACCGGGTATGCTCTTCTTAAAAACATTCTTTTTAAAATAACACATTCTTCAAAGAAGTCCTGTTCAGTAGTGGTCATTCTTGCAGCTCACACTAATTGGCCCTTTACTACTAAATGCATCTGATGAAAAGGATGTGCACTTGCATAGTGCAGGAAGATATTGGAATATGTAGATTTTCTAAAAATCTTAGCTTCCAAGTTATGTTCCCTGTTTTTATTTAATTCAACATCTAAATAAGATATAGAATGTTCTTCAAAAACATATGTAAAATACAAAAATTCTGATGTAGTATTTAACTATTGGACTAACATGTTTGCTGTACTCTTATTTCCATCTATTAACATAAAGATATCATCCAGGTATCTTGTGTAAAATTCGATGATATTTTGAAATTCCTGGTTACCTAGAATGTATCTATGTCCCCAGTGTGACATCAGAAATCTCAGTCTCTCTGCTGCTTCTATTTCCAAAAGTTTGGCCTCCAGATCAAGTCTCTTTAATTCCAGATGGATTTTTAAGTCTTTTGTGGAAAGGTTGAACTATCCATTTTCTGAGAATTGTACATCCCCAAGGCCAGTCTGATTTTCCACCTGGTTGAGATCTGATTTTAGCTGGCAGGTGTATTATGCCATCTCTCTTTTGTTGGTACATTCTTCTACTTTTCCTGGGTTGGTATACATAACTGCCTTGTGACAAATGTGCTAAGCACCCATGCTCAACTGGCCATATTTGCCTGTTCTCCCCTGACCTGTTCTCTCTCAAAAAAAATAAAACAAAAAATAAAACTATTGTGATCTGAAACCTGTGCTCTTTCAGTGCCAATACAAACAGGCATAAACATCTCAAAACATTTACTTTATACAGGAAATAATACAGGACTTTGCTGAATCCTAATATAACTTCTTCCCACCAGATATCCCTTTGAAGATTGGTAGAAGATTGTGAAGATTGTGATAGAAGCCAGCAGATGAGGTGTAATAATGCAGGATAATGTTGTAAATATAAATGTTGAACTACCTGCGTGAATGTTGAAAGAATGTGATGTTAAAAAACAATGTTAACTGAAAACAAAAATTGCCTCTTGCTGTAAAGCTTAGTGCTAAATTTTTTAAGTTTTTGTACTAGTTCATGTAAATTAGTTTGATGTTTTACAATTTTTTCTGCCTTTTGGTTTTAGAAGAAAGACTTGCCCTGCCTGAGATTTGGCTTTTGCTTTAATGACCAATACATACATATGGAAATGTATTTATTTGCTTAAGTGATAAATAATGTGCAGTAAAATGCAAATGTTGCTGTTTCACTAGTAAAAGTGGCAAATGATGTAATGTTGATGTAATGTTTGCAGTTTCAATTTAAACAAAATTAAAGAAAAGAACCAGAAGGCATTGACATTTTTTGCCTTGAACATGCAATATGCTCACCTTATTATGCTCTATGTTCTATTTAAAGTGTGTTGTTTTAGAAGTAGCTAGAAATAGACTGAAATTTTCTTTTTTCAGTCACATCAAAACTATACTACTGATTTATTTTTTTATGTTGTGTGTGATCTACTAACTACTTATTAGCACTGACTGTTGTGTAGTGTGATTGTCTTGTGGTTTTTTTTATTTATTATTAATTATTTTTTTGAAACCTTTTAAATGTGGGTTTTGTGTAGAGATAATTTAAGCTCTTTAGAGTTTTGTATGCCCTCTGTAAAATGTACATAGCCACTCTCTAATAGCCTTGACTGTAATCATACTACCAAATTGGTAATGATATTGCACAGACACCCCCTTTGAGGCCTGAGGTAGCTGATAATTATTAGTGGGTGGCGGCAGCTATACTACTATATAGCCCTGGGAAAAAGAGGCACAGCTGAGACCCTGGCCAGCCCTTCCCCAGGGAGTGTATTCCTGGTAAACTCTTCTCAAAAAGTATGTGTGTCAGCTACTTGGGGCAGGACTGAGGGCACTGTTTGACAGAGAGGGTGCTAGAGGTTTTAGCTTGCCCACTATGCTGAGATCTGGACCCTATAGCTGTGCCAGTGGGGAGTCTTATTGGGGACCTGGAGAGCAAGGGATGAACCATATATGAGATGTCCTTTCTGGTGTTAGTGGTGTGGATTCAGGCTCCTTGACTGCTGGGCCAGAGCACGGGCGTCACATATTAATTGGTGGCAGTGGTTGGGATATCCATCTCACATATTAATTGGTGGCAGTGGTTGGGATATCCTCACATATTAATTGTTTGGCAGAGGTGGGATATCCATATCACATATTAATTAGTTGGCAAATACTAATTGGCTTGTAGTGGTGTGGGTAGAGTGAATCATGTAGCTTGTGTACAGTGAGCTTTGAAGGTGTTTAGTACTCTAAAACAGCCATGTAGCGAATACTCAGAGTTCAGATCACAATTGTTTTATTTCTTTTGTTAGCTTAGTTAGTCAGGGTAAGCAGACAGCATGTCAGCAGAGGAGTATGAAAAGCTGACAAGGAGCCAGCTGGCAGAGATGTGCCAAGCTAGGGGTCTGGTGCATGGAAACCTGGCTAAGGCAGACCTGATTGCAGCCTTGGTTATAGCTGCATCAGAAAACAGCAACCAGGAGTACAATCAGACTGGCAGTGGAGATATAATACCCTCGGAAAATGGACAGCTCAACCTTTCTGCAGTGGACTTAAAAATCCAGCTGGAGCTAAAGAGACTTGAGTTGGAGGCCAGGTGTGTGGAATTAGAAGCAAATGAAAGACTGTGACATTTGCAGGCTGAGGAGAATGAGAAACTGTTATGTCTGCAAGCTGAGGAACAAGAGAGGCAGAGGCAGCATGAGATGGAGATGCTGACTCTTTGCCAGAGTCATGGAGGTAATGGGGAAGTGAGTAACTGGACCCGAGAAGCAGAACAGGTCAGTAAATTTCTTCCACAGTTTAAAGAGGGGGATAATTTTGATAGTTTCATTCATATGTTTGAGAGGGTTTGCAAACAGTATAGTGTTGACCAAAGGCTCTGGGTACAGTTCCTGACCCCCTTACTCCATGGAAAAACTGTAAATGTTCTGTCCAAAATGTTTGACGTCGCATGTTTTGATGATACTGCTGTAACGAAATGTATTTAAGAACTGTTTAAGCTAACACCTGAAACATATAGGAAAAAAGTTTCATGAGCATAGATACAAGGCAGATGAAAGTGTGTGTGAATATGTTGCTGAATTGAGCATTTATTTCCATAGGTGGGTGAGTTGATGTCAAGTCACCACTTTTGAAGGGCTGGCAGACCTTTTGGTGAGAGAACATGCCCTTAGCACTTTGCCTGAGGACATGAGGATCTGGTTAGCTGATAAACAATGTGCTACTTCAGATGAGTTGGGGAAAAGGGAGACCTATACCTGGCAAGCAGGGCAGCCCTGCACAGGAAGGGGACCCCTATTACTGCTCATGGGTTTAAAGGAACCCATGGTGGGCAGCACAGACTGCCACAACAGAATCTGCCAGTAGCAGAGGAAGCCACTAGTCCAGGTACATGTCCAGGAGCTAGGGTTAAATGTTTTGAATGCAACCAGTGGTGCCATGTGGCATACAGGTGTCCATAGAGGCAAGGTGGGGAACAAAAGGTGAGGGAGCCAGTATGTGGGAAAGAAAAAATGCCAAAATTAGGTTGTCTTGAGTCAGCAAGGGTATGGAACTACCGTCCTGCAGATTTCCTGAGAGGGAAGGATTTGGATGAGGCAGTACCATGTGCTTATGCAATTACACGTGGTCAGGCTAGGAGACAAACTTGTGGGTCAGGTAGCCTGGGGGAAACCCAGACAGACTGCATACTTGCAGCCAGTACTGGTGAGGTGGTTACTTCAGTGAGTGAGCTACACTGTAGCAGTGAGACTGAAGGTGAGCCACAGCTGCTTGTGGGTACTGATGGTCCCTTAGACAGAGTGACTGCAAAGTTAGAGGTAAGTAGTAGTACCCAGGTTGACAGTGAGGAATCACTGTCAGAAGATGCCAGACTTCCTGTGGAAAGGGAGCTGGGAAGGGTTACAAGGAGAGAGTTGAGACAGGCTCAGCTCTCAGACCCTATATTGCAAGGCCTGAGGCAGGTAGCTAGGGAGGCACCTGATTCTCAAGGAACGGGGGGAATCTGTATACTGGGACAAAGGGTTACTATACAGAGAGTGTACCCCTGAGGGAGGGCTAGAAGGTGAGAGAGTACAGCAGTTGGTAGTGCCTAGAGTCTGTCTGGCACTTCTAGCCATAGCCAATGATATTCCCTTTGCAGGTCATATGGGCATAAAAGATACAAAGAGGTGTATTATGCAGAACTTCTTTTGGCCTGGAATTTCCAGAGACATAACAAGGTACTGCAGGACCTGTGAGCAGTGCCAAAAGGAAGGCAAGGCAGGAGACAAGGTGAGAGCCCCTTTGATGCCTTTGCCTGTGATTGAGGAGCCATTTCAGGGGGTAGCTATGTATACTGTGGTTCCTCTGAGTAGCCCAAGATCCACAGGGAAGAAGTATATCCTAGTGGTAGTGGATTATGCTACACAATACCCTGAGGCAGTGGCTTTGTCTTCCTTTGAGGCAGAGAAGTTGGCAAATGCTTTGTTAGAAATTTTCAGCAGGGTAGGTTTAAGAAAAGAAATACTGACTGACAAACAGAGCGAGCCAGTAAAATGCCAAGTTGCTAAGATGGAGCCTGAGGTTGCAAGCATATGATATGTCAGTGTAGCACCGCAGTGGGAGTAGTGCCAATGCAGATGGGATCTCAAGACAGGGAATGGGGTAGGTATACTCAAATAGACTTAACCCTCTCAAACGGTGTTTCTTAAGGGTTACTTGAAAAACTAGTTTGAGTTTTCCTGGGGGGAGAAATATGAAGACTGGTAGAGATGGGTGAAGGCTGCCAGCCTAGCCAGATAGAATTGTGCAGATAATTCTATCATTTGTAAATATGAATGTTGAACTACAAGCTTGTTTTTTAAAATGAAAGAATGTGCTGTGAAATGTTTAATTTAAAACAATGTGGTAACATTGCCATCTGCTGTTAAGAAAGCTAAGTCAAGCATTTTATGTTGGTCCTTTGAAACTAAAATTATTTCATGGCTGCCTTTGATGTTTTACAATTCAGCTGCGGCCGGGCTAGATGAATGCTTCCTGCCTATTGTTTTAAGGCTAAAGTTAATGACCAGAATTTACATGTGGAATGTCCTTTACTAAGTTTAAAAGAATGTAAATGCAGTTTCTGTCAGCCTGGGAACACCAGGAAAGTTTGAAATGATGTAATGTTTTATCAGAACTGCAGTTTCAATTTAAACAGAGAGAACCAGAAGGCACTGAGCATGTTTGTCTTGAACATCCAACTCAGCACTGCCTTAAGCTCCATGTAAGTACGTTATTTTAGAAGTGTGTTTTCTTGTAGATAGCCAGAAGCTAGGAATATTAGCCTGATGTCAGAACTGTACTACTGAATTATTTTAAGTATTTCTGTGTGATCTCTAAACTCTTGACTAGCACTGACTGTGTAATTGAAAGTATTGTCTTCTGGTTTTAATTTATTATTAAATATTTTGAAACCTTTTAACTGTGGCTGGTTTTGTGTAGAGATAATTTAAGCTCTTTAGAGTACTTGTATGCCTTTGGTAAAACTGTATATAGACACTTTAATAAACCTTGGCTGTAGTCATACTACCAATTGGATAATAATATTGCACAGTAATAATTGGATACCCTTTTAAGGGCCTTTGAGTAGCTGATAATTATTAGTGGGTGGTGGCAGTTGGTACTACCATATAGTCTGGGAAAAAGAGGCACAGCTGGAGTACCTTTGCCAGCCTTCCCCAGGAGTATCTGCGTGGTTGTATAAACTCTTCTCAAAGTGTGTGTGTGTCAGCTACTTGGGCAGGGACACAAAGCACTGGTTGGACAGAGGGGGTTCTAGAGGTTTTAGCTTGCCCACTAGGCTGAGATCTGGACCCTACAGCTGTGCCAGTGGGGAGACTTATTAGGGACCTAGAGAGCAAAGGAGCGACCAGCCCCAGACCGGCTGTGATCTATGTGCACTCTTAAGGGAAATTGCACTTTACTGTCTGTATTTGTTACCCTTTCCTCAAATATGAGACACCTCTCTGGTGTTAGTGGTGAGGATTGAGGCTCCTTGATTGCTGGGCCAAGGCACGAATGTCACACAAACCAATATACGTGATGTGGATATCCCACCACTGCCCACCAATATATGTGATGCCCCAACATTGGACCAGTAATCAAGGATCCTAAATTCTCACCACTAGCACCAGTGGGGGATGTACATTGGGATGATGACAAGTACACACATATTAAAGAGCAATTTCCCTTAAGAGCACACTGAGACAACAGTCAGTCTGGGGGCTGATTTCTCCCTCATTATCCAGATTCCCAATAAGACTCCACAAAGGCAGAACTATACAGTGGAGATCTCAGCTGAGTGGCCAAGCCAAGACCTCCATCACTCTCTCTGTCCAACCAGTGCTTTGTGTCCATGCCCAAGTAGCTCATACACACACACACACACACACACTGAGGTTTGGTTTATAAACCCACACACCTAAGAAGGTTTGTCACAGGTTTACTAGCCAGCCAGCTCTTTATCAACTACTTTAAGGCTCTTAATAAAGGGTGTCCAATCTTACTGTATAATGCTACTGTTAATACAAATGGTAGTTTGACAAACAGCAAGGCTATTAGGAGTGGCCTACACAGTGTCACCAAATAAATGCAAGTACTCTCAGAACTTAAATATGTCTCACAATTATCAGACACAATGAAATGTTTAAATATATTTAACAATAAATAATAAAAGAACAAGAAAATACTCAGTAAGTAATCACAGTTACATTAGAGTTCAAAATCACAGGAAATATTTAAAACAACATTGCAGGACAGTCTCAAATAAATAAAGAAAACATCTAAGCTACACTTCAGTATATTCCTGACTGAATCTAAGATAATTACTATACCCCAGTTAACTTATTTACAGAGCAAGCAAGACATATGTTGAGAGTGGGTCTTTTTTTCAGGTCAAAGACAAAATACAAAATGTTCAGTCTCTCCCTCTCAGAGTGTTCTTAAATTAATATCCCAAATATTACTGCTGGTATACCTGCAGAATTACATCACTTTTTATCATCTGACTATCCTAGGTGAACCCCCCCACACACACACACTGTAGCTGGTAGCATTTAGCATCTACCTGTGAAGACACATAGACCTCATATTTTTTGGCAAATGGTGGAAGTTATAAAATAATTTACACTCCTCCACATTTAAAGACAATACAAAAAACTTCTAGTTCCAGACATTATGTCACCTGTTGCACTGGAACTGAAAGATAACATCTCTTTTTTTATGGCCCAGCCATAACGTAACTTAATTTCAACTATTCTTCTGAAGTTTTGCAAGTTAATCTCCTGTGTTTCAGTCTCCCCTGTTAAAATATATACATCTAAACAGTTACAACAGTACATATACATTTCTGCTCAGTACTTAAAATATCTCTTCAGCACATGTCTATGCAATACGATATACAGTTGTAATACATCCATAACACAAGCATCTTACATGAAGCATGTTAACATTCACAAATGACACACAACCACTTACAAAATTCCAGATAGCTGGGCTAGCAGTATCTCCTTCAGTCACACTTCTATATAAATCATATTAATATTCATAAATGATATACAATTATTTACAAAATTCCAGCTAGGTGGGCTGGCAGTATCTCCTTTCGTGACAATATCTATAATCTCTTGTGTCTGAGAATAAATTTTAGAATCTACACACAGTTTAGCAGTTTGTGCGTCATTACTCCTTCCACATCTTACTTATCTATAAAATGGTTTCCCATTACGCGCAAGATCTTTATATAAATTTTCTTGATCGTGTCTCATACTACACTTAACTTATTTGCCCAGCTTGTTTATTTCAGTTGCAGTTTGACTTCTTTTCCAATTTTTATATCTTTTTGCCTCTCAGGTACCTCTTTCTTATTGAAATATGTCCTCCTGATGTTGTAGGCTTAGATCCTTATGTTAAACATTGTTTTTGTTTTTTTGCACTCAAACGATTTTACTTTCAAAACGTTCAACATTTCCTTCTGCAGTTCTTCCATGAACACATAACTCCATTTAGGTTTTACATAGTGATTATTTTGCTTCCATATAAACTGTAATTAATCTTCCATGCATTGGTTTAGATTATCAATTTGCCAGAATTATCTACCAACAAATTAACATTTATAACCCCACGACCACTGCACATCAATGGTAGTAAAACTTGACATGAAGTAACAGTAATTTTTTAGGAACACAATGTCCAGTATGTTCCGTTCCCTGTTTTTTTTTTTCCACGCTGAAGCAACCTGTACCTGACCATACACTGTGAATAATTCCCTTACTAATGGTTGTGGAATCTATATTATTACAGTCTGTTTCTGGTAAATTTAAGCCCCCCGCTGCCACTATTATTCTTCCCTCCTGTGCTTCATGCAAGAAATGTATGAATTCCCCTAGGTCATCAGCACTTTACTTTGGTGACGCATACACTCCAACAATTGTTATATTTCCCAGGGTTGTCTTTATTGTTACAGTTACACAGTCTATAGTATTGGTGTTATCAGTAAATATATAATAATCACAAGTCTCATAACTATCTTTAATCCCTGTCGTAACACCTCCACCTGATTTTATTGTTAGAATGTCTGTTGCAGTAAAAACATTTACTCTGACATTCCAGTCATAGTTCTTTAACTGTGTTTCAGAAACATCAATTTTGTGGTAATATTGTAAATTTTCCATTAAAAAAACTAACTATTATTAATGCTCCTAGCATTAACAACTGTCAGATATGAATCAGATGCTAAGGCATTCTAAGGCTTGTCTCACATTCTCTATTTTTGCTCCTGGCATGCATTTGATGTTCATTATCTTCTCTGCAAATGTAAGTATCAGCTGCTCTAATAACCAAACTTCCAATTACAAGAACATCTTTACTGACCAGATATGAAGAAACTTCAGCTTCTAATTCAGTAATATCTGCTCTATCAACTGTTACAAAGGAATGATCTTCATCACCATTAGTCTTATTAATCAAACTGTTTTCATTCCGTATTACATTTGCAAGCAAACAATTCTCATCCATCTGGCTTTGTACATCCACAGCTTAAGGAATGTTGCCAACATCTATCTTTGTCATCTTTTTACTTACAGAAATGTTCTTTAATCCTTCCACAGTCCGTTTTGATTTCTATCTTTTCACTTGCCCCTTTCCTCTTTTTTTCTACCTTTTCATTTGGAAAAATGCTGTCTTTTTCTATAGACTGAGTGTTTTCTGATAGACAAAAATGTTATCATTCCCTGTAATCGGTGTGCTACAAAACAAAGCAGCATCCTTTTCAGTATGCATTCTCTCTACAGACTATTGTCAGTTTCTTTTTCTTCCTTGTTATTTGTTGTGAGCTTTTTCCTTTCTTTCTTTTTTATTTTGTTCTAAACACTCTGAATACTCAGAGAGCTGAATATTTGTATCCAGAATTACAAAGCTGTCAAGGACATTGTTTTGTATCATAAGAGTTGAGTGATCTTTACAGACAGTATGCACATCCTTTCCTAAATGTGTTCTATTTGCTCTTTGCCTAGTCATTAATATATGTAACAGCAGTTCTCCAAGCCATGCCACTTGCTCAAGTGCAATCGTCATCAGTAAATCTAGATTTAATACTAATAATGGTAAGCAAATCATTCAACTTTTGACATGAGGAGCACAGATCACATTTCTTACATATGCATCTTGGTGTAGTTTCTGAAGTGTTTCAGTTTTCCTTCATTTGCTTTTATTTATTTATTTTTTGCACATCTTACCCTCATGGCAGTCCACAGAAGACTGATCTCTGCAAAAACAAAATCTTCTGCAGAGTCTCCTTCCCACCCAAAGTACTGCAACAACATTGATAGTCAAGATGGTAGCTAATTATATTCCAACTTTGTTTAGATGCATTTTTAAGTGTTATGCTGATAAAGCTACTTGCTAATTTTTGAGCAATTGCACAGCAATAAAAGCTCTTAGTTAATGGGTTTCAGAACTTATAAACAGTTTATTTCAGTATACTAAGCCTCCTAGGTTAAACATTAAGAAATCTCAGGCATTAGTTCACACAGCAACACACCCACCTTCACCCTACATACCCATAGCCAATACGCATACCTCCAAGAGTCACAAACATGCAGAATCCAAGTCCTTAAGGCCCACTAATACTGTATCTAATGATGGAATTTTTTTGGTAAAACTGTGACTCTATTGTATGGCATGCAGACTCCACCTACACCAGAATCAATAAGAATAAGGAGACAGCAGTCTTTCTGGAGCCAAGATCGGGAATGTAACGAGGGCCCTTGTATCCCTCTATCCTGACAAACATGACATTGACCTTAAAGTGTTCTATATGCTTATGAATGATCTTAGGCATTCTACCAAAAGGAACATGCAGAAGGATATGTCTGAGCTTGTTATGCATGTGTCAGAGGCTGGAAAGACGTTATTCTAGAGTAGTATTTTGCCATCATTCAGAATGATACTGAGATTCCAAGACATGATAATTGGCTATGTAACTAATGACATTCTAGGGGGATCCTGCACCCCTCTTACCAAGCTTTCATATTCTGATTAAATCCTTTGCTGCTCCTATAAGGCCTTTTCGAGGCAGAGCCAATATGTTGGACATTCCAGCCTGGAAAATTCTAACCTGGCATGCATTAAGGTGGCTCTGCTAACTGTCAGGAATTTTAAAACATGCCTGAATATGAGGATGTACTGCAATTTGAGCACATTCATGTGTGTAGTTACATAGACATGGTTTCATAGTAATGAAAGCATTCCCTCTTTTTCTAGTTATGTCTGTCACATCTTAAGACCTAGTGGCAACTGTGAGGAAGTATCATTGTTTGACAAAAATATCATCACCTATGACAGATTCCTCAGGATACCACATTTGAACTCCTTGATATCCAACTCACCACAAATAAGTCTAATTGCTATTTCACAGCAACCTATGTAAAATGTTTTGTGCCTCCTTCTGAGCACAATAATCACCTTCACACATTAGCTAAAATTTCCATTATAAACAACACCTTTCTACTGGGGGACATCAACTATTCATAAATGAACCAGCTGACCTACACTCTCAATTGTTGACATTCCCAACACACATAAAATAATGTAACTTCTAAGGTGCTGGCTGTTAGCCTGCTACATTTCTGCCTTTTCCATCCAACTAGAGGCCCCATATCTTTGATCTAGTCTTCACAAATATGGCCACCTCTTGCATATCCCCATATGTATCATCTTGCTTTACAAAACCAGACCATAAATTAGTGGCATTTTCCATCAAAATCAGTGATACTTCCTCTCCATTTATTTAATTATTTGTCTTTGTTGACCAGGAAAGCCTGATTGGGTAGAGCCCATTTTCAGCAGAGGTCCTGAGAGAAAGGCTCCATCATAGTACATTAATATTAACAATGGAATTTCAGTCAGATCTCACAAAAAAACAAGCAATTAAAAGACAGGTATATACAGTAAAGTATTTGCATCAACAATTGTTAAATCTATACAGTTCTTGAAGCTCTAAAATCTTGCAGGAAGTAAGTGGAATGAGACTGTAGAAGGAAAGACATTATTGTAGAGAAGTTTAATGTTCTCAAATTTCAGTGAAGAAATGTTTGAAGGAATTCAAAATGTATTTATCCATATCCATGTCTAGAGACTTATCAAAACTAAACCATCAGTTACTTGATGACCTATATAAGTTCTGCTGCAATCCTTGTCCAAAACAGATCATTGTTAAAGGTGATGCATATGCTTATGATGTCTACTCTGACTTTATAGTTATACTGGTAAGGCAGTTCCTTTCCACACCAAATATAAAGACAGTTTTAAAAACAAACATTTGTGGTGGAAGAAGCTGCATAACAGTAATTAGGGGTCTCATTCTACCTACCTTAAGAGCACAATTAAGTAAACAGCTTAAGGAAATGCTTTGAAAATTCAAAATACAAACTTAAAATAGCCACTAAACCCAAAAATAGTCAAATTAGTAAAGACCTTAAGGGACCCATTAGGAAGCTCAAACCTGAGTATGAACTTACATCCACTAAAACCAAAAATAACTACAAGTATTTTTTGACTATGTCAGGAAGTTCAGAATTACAATTCATCAATGTTAAGAGCTAGTCCACAATAATACTGTACACTCTGACTCAAAGAAAATAGCTAATAACCTTGTTTACAAAGTTTGTAACACATTTTACTCTAGCTAGAGTTGTAGCTAGTCCTTACATTCCACAGTCCCGGCCACCTTTCTTTAATTACTGTGAAACAAGTTCCCTTAGCCCTCTCAAAAACTAAAAACACTTCATCCATTGAACTTGATAATATACAAAGCTGTCTGATTATCAATGCCAAATATCACCTGTATCTACCCCCTACTTAACCTTCTTAATCTAAGCCTCTCCACTGGTTGTATTCCTGAAGCCTAGAAAAGATCCATTGTAAAGCCATTACCCCACAGTGCCCCAACCATAGACCCTGTTAAATATGGTATATAATCTGTCTCATTTGCCTCATATGTAAAGCTATGGTGCACATTATTTCAGACCTCATTAATCGTGACATTGAAAATCTCTTAATACTAGCCCCTCATCAATTTGGCTTTGTCAAAGGAAGGTTCTGCTTCTTTAACCTCATTAATTTATTTGAAAAAAAAAAATAACCAGATCAGTACATAACTGTTATGCAATATATGTAGTAGATCTGGACCTACCCACAGCCTTTGACATTATTCTCTATGTTGGCATTATTGACAGACACTGAAATAAAAAAAATATATATATATATATATATATATATATATATATATATATAGCCCTGGGGCCTATATAAGCCTAGCCAAAAATTTTCCCAGGCTTTCACCACCCAAGAAAGTTATTTTCCTGTGCCCCTGTCTAGCAGAGCCACAGAAGTGATCCCTGAGGTGAATTTCCTATTTCCCATCCAATTGTCAAGATTTTTCTTAAAGAGGGCTATTGAGGAGCTTTGCTTGACATGAATGGGTAGTCTGTTCCAGAACATGGGAAGTCTCTGGGACAGGAATCTTTCCCTCCAGCATGTTCTGTTTATTGTGGTGGCAAGGTTTAGGTCCCTGGAGCATGTGGCTCAGAGGGATTGGGGTTTCTTTAAGTGTAGCATGTCCAACAGATTTGGGTTTGACATGGCTTTGTATGTTAGGCCGAGGTCAACTCTAAGTAGGCGATAAGCGATGGAGTAGAGCTCGAGTTTTTTGAGACAGTCTGCGTATGGCATCTGTTTGAGGCCAGCAATCCTCTTAGTGAAGTATTTATGTGGCCTTTCTAGTTGTTGTAGATGTCTTGCCAGGTACATGCCAAACGGAGCTTTGTACTCTATAATGGGTCTGATGAGGGATGAATAGAGAGGAACAATGACCTCTTTTTTTCTGGAGGTGAACCCTTTTGTGATGAGGTGTGCCACCTAGAAGGATTTCATGACTACTGTGGCGATGTGATTATCAAAGGAGAGACTACTGTCCAATGTCTCTTATCACACTTTCGGTATTTAATAGGCACCACCTATGTGGTAGTTCATGGGTACAGTGTTTTTCCCAAAGGGGATGACAATGCACTTCTTCGGATTGAGCCTGAGGCCATGACTTTGACACCAAGCATCAGTTTCAGTGAGGCTCCTTTCTAGAATGTACAAATCATTAGGTGATTCTATTATGGTACCTAGTTTGCAGTCATCCGTGAACTTCGTTATCCAAAGACCTGCTGTATTAGCCTGGATGTCTGAGAAGTAGATGCCAAACAGGAGAGGACGCAGGACTGAGCCCTGTGGTACTCCACTTGTCACTGGTCTGAAGCTGGATTTGGAGTCGGCTACTTTCACTGTGTGGGTTCTGTCAGTGATCCAGTTGGCCACCCATTTTGTGACATAGGGTGGGGGATGGTGTTGAAAGCCTTGGCGAGGTCAAGATAGGCTGTGTGTACCACTGCTCCACGGCTCTGGTGACTGTTTCAAAGAAGTCAATCAGGTTTAGGAGACATGACCTACCTTTTACAAATGCAAACTGAGTGGGGTCCAGAGTTTAGAGATTACCTATGTCCTTGTTTATAAGCTCCAAAATATGTTCCATGGTGCTGCCGACCAGGCTCATCGGGCTAATGGGGTGGTAGATCCCGGGGTCTGTGGTTGTGCCCACTTTGTGAAGTGGGATAACCGTTACTGTGCGCCATTCAATAGGCACAAAGCCTGAAGTGAGGCTATGACTAAACATGGTACTTAGGTGGGGTGCCAGTTCATTCTGTAGTTCATGCAGAATGCAGCCTGGGATATTGTCAGGTCCCATGGATGCTGTGTTCTTGGCTTTGCAGAGTGCAGTTTTTACTTGTGTAGCCGTGATTACAGGGTCTTTGCATTCTTCCGGTATAGTGATGGACCTTTTGGGGGGTGAGGGGGGGTGAAGTTTGCACTGAACCTATCTGCCAGGATGTTGGCGATATCAGTTGGTTCTTTATATCTAGTGCCATTGTGTTGTAGCTCAGAGCAGATCTGAGTGTTGCCAATGAGATTCTTGACATAGCTATAGAATGCTTTGTGGTTGTCTTTAGAATCAGTGGTGATTTCATTTTCATAACTAGCTTTGGAGGATTTTATGAGGGATCTCAGCTTCTTACTGAGGCTGACCAGGAATTCCTGCAATCAGGGGATTTTACTCTTTTTTGCAACAGCTTCTTCCTTCTGTTGTAGAGTTTTTGTTTATGGCAGGGGACCACCAGACTGACTTCCTTTTTTGGAGGATAGTATCTTGGGTCTGTTGGGGATGGCACGATCCATGCACTTGTGTATGTGCTTATACAGTGCATTTGTACAGGATTCAGCAGTCGTACCTCTATTTTCCATCTGTATGGGTGTCGTGAAGCTTGCCACTTCTGTCTTAAGAAGCATGAAGTTGACTTTGGAGAAGTCTTTTATGGTGGTTTCCTTAATGGGGGGTGGAAGTGGGATATTGATGTCTAGGGTGATTAGCTTGTGGTTGGATCTGACCAGTGAGGAGTTGACCTCTGGCATGGAACATTGGTTGTCCATCCTGTTAATGACCAGGTCCAGGATATTGCTGCCCTTGGTGGGGGTATGGACAAGCTGATCCTGGGTGTTGGAATTTATGAATTCCAGAACGCGTTGAGCAAATGAGTTAGTACACAAGTAGTTTTCCCAGTTGATGGTGAGGTAGTTGAAATCACCCATTATTAGGATATGGGGCTGTACCTTAATATTACCTAGTATATCAAGAAACATGGAGTTGGCATTCTGGGGCATGGGTGGGGGATCTGTAACAAGCTACAACCTGGATTGCCGTCTTGCCCACTGTTAGTTGCACTTGGATAATTTTGGATGCATTACATTGAGCAACTAGCCTGGAGGTGTGGATATCCTTAATGAATATGGACACACCTCCTCCTTTAGTGTTTCAGTCCAGGTTAGGTGGCCGAAAGGTGTGGTATGAGTTATAGCCTGGTAATGCAGGGGTACTCTCTGGAGCTTTGAACCACATCTCCATCACTGCACAGATGTCAATGTTCTCCATTTTATGGAGTGCCTCGAGAGAGTGCATTTTGAGGTTTAGACGTCTAGCATTGAGTAGCATTACCCCCAGATCTTGCTTGCTTATACCTGTTACGGTGGTGAGTTTGTCATTTGAACCTTGTCTAAAAAGGCACTATAGGGGTGAAAAGAGCCTTAGCCAGTATTCGGAATCCCAGGGGTGACAGGTGCAGGCCATCTCTATCAAAGCATCATGGTCTGCCGATCATTTCGTCCCAGGCAGACAGACACTGGATCCCCTTAGAATGACACCAGAAGCTTAGCCAATTGTTGAAGTCAATCATTTTGTCCTTGTATTGTGGTATCATTCTGGGTGATGGCAGGATGCTACTCAGGGTTAGGGTCATACCTGCCTGGGCTATATGATATGAGAGCTCCTCCATGTCTCTTTTCATGTAGTCTAGGGAGGTATGTCTCAGGTCATTAACAGCAACATAGACAATGACAGAGTCATATTTGTACTTGTTGTGGAGTGACCTGAGTGCTTGCGTTATGTGGTGGATCCTGGCATCTGACATGCAGCTGACAGTAACGTTCTCCATGTTTAGCCTGGTGAGTAGGACATCAGTGTGCCTGACTATAGAGTCACCTATGACTACTGTGTTGGGTACATTGTTTTGCCTTATGGGCTGAGGTTGAATGGCACACTGATTTTGTGGGCTATGTGTCATTTGGGTAGTGTTGGGGGGGTGGTGGTTGTTTGTGTTTCAACTTTGGAGGTCTCTGTTGTTTTGGCAGATTTTTATTGAAAGCCTCCATGAATGTAGGTGTGTGTTTTGTGTTACTATGTGCAGGTTTAGGCGGTGTAGGTTTTGATGGACTGTGTGTTGAGTCTAGTGTGGTACAGGTGTTTGCCTTCTCCTCTTAACTGCCTAGTACAGTCTTGGCTGGAGAGAGCTTGGCTTCCAGTTTGGCTATATAAGTGCATCTCTCACAGGTTGTAGTGTTGGGTGGTAGGAGGAGAGGGTTGTCAGTGTACATGAGGCAATTGCTACATTGCTCCAAGATGCCCAGATTCATCAGATGGACAGGGGAAAATACCGGGAGCTGACCTTTAGACATCCCTGGATAGGTGCTTATTAATTTAAGTACTAAAAACTGTTTTCCTCTTAACAAGTAGTGAAAGTTGAGTGCTGCAGTAATTTGCAGATTATTTAGTGCTTGCAATGAGTTTTGAACAAGTGCTGAGCACAAGGAAACAGTTTTAAGTGCTAAAACTAGAAAACTGGCTAGTTCTAAGGGAAAATTAGAAGAACAGACTTTCTGGCACTGGAAATAGTTTAACCCTAGTTAAACAGTGCTGCACGATGCGTAAACCCATGCAAACACAGGTTTTTAAACAGAAAGATGAAAGGGATAGAAGTAGCCTAAAATGACTAATAAAACTACAGATTCTGAGCTGAAACCACTCCTCCAGTGACAGATAGGCTGCTCAAAGCTCACCACTCTCACTGATGAAAAGAGAAGCTTCCTTCTGTCTTCGTAAGGTCTGGGCAACACAAACTACAAAACAACCCAGAATTCAGCAAAATCTGAAAAACGGACTCTACTGGTTATAGAAAGGCAGGAAACGAGTAGAGGGATAGGATTTTCTTTTCAAAGATTAAAGCAGATACAGTAAAACAAACACTTTTAAAGCAGAAAAATGGCTATTGCACTTGAGTGTGTAGCCCTCAACAGTTCAACAGTTGAAAAACACTTAAAAATGGTCAAAGTACAAACAGTATCAGAATTCAAAAACAGTTCAAATAAGTTGCAAAGTTAATAAAAATTGCCCGGAATAGTGTGGCTAGTGAAAATGGGAATAAGCAATAAAAAGAAAAACAGAGCTACTTAATCCACTCAAAGTCTTCCTTTTCCCTCTCTCTCTCTCTATATATATATATATATATAATATATATATATATATATATATATATATATATATGTTTTCTGATTTATAGCTAACTGGTTCTCTGACAGAACCCACGTGGTTAGAGTCACAGGTGCCACTTCTGAAAGTATTAAAGTTACTGGTCATGTACCACATTGCTCAGTATTGGGCCCTCTCCTATTTAGCATCTATTTCTCATACTGTGAGGCCAGCACTCCTAGCCTATGGTAATTAAAGTATGTAAACAAATGCAAACTGTGCGATATTTGATCTTCCACTGACTTTCAGTTGCTGCAACATAGGTTGGACCATATTGAGAACTGATGCATGGATAATGACCTCAAATTAAATGGGAAAAATATAGCATAGTTCAATTTGGTAAACAACATTTTCACATACCATATACATGACATATCCCTCCAATCAGACACATTTGTAAGGAATCTAGGCACTCAAACTGATAATTCCTTATCTGTTCATCATGCCTCTGCAGTAGTTCATCCAATTTTTACAGATCTCTACTTGATCTTAAGTTGTCTTAATTCTCCCATTAGACCTATTGTTGAATACAATTCACCTTTTAGTATGTATTTGTATATACATATCATTCATCTTGAGAGCTCAGAGATTCACAACCAAAAAACATCCAATGCTTCAAAAATCGTACTTATCAGGACAGACCGGCAGCCCTCTCCTTGTAGTTAGTTTCTTACAGACTTTTATGTGGAGATCTGTGTCTAGCCTTTCAGGTATTAAAAGAGCTAACACTCTTTGACCTTTTATTCCGTCACAGTACAAATGGTACCTGAAATGCCCAGTTAAAGGAATGAAACGTCCATCCACAGATAAATAAGACACATTACCATGACAGATTCATATCCCAGAGTATACCTCACCTCTGGAGCAAACCTCCTCTACACATCATGCAGAATAGCACCCTTGCCACCTTCAAAGTAAACCTAGTTAATTGGATGGGCAGCCTCAAGTTCTTCTTGGGCCATCTTGTCTTATCCTTCTTGCAGCTGAAGGGAACTTCTGAATATTTTTTTTTTTGGCTAGACTTGTAATAGTCTGCAGATTGGTTGCCTAGTACTTACTTATGAACCTATACTACAGTTATCTGTAGGTGTTCAGTTTATGCTATTACCTCTCAGTTGTTAGATCTGTTCATCCAGCTTGTATGGCAGTACTTTGTTTCAACTAGCTGATTCAACATGTGCTCAGTGTTCCAATTACCTTGTCTCAGTATTCATAATTCCATGTTCCACACTCTTTTATAAAGTCTGCTTTGCTTGCTGTTTTGGAGCCACTGGTTTGTCAGGCTAACAGTTGCATTCACTGCTTTGAGAATTGTTCACCACTCACTGTTCTTATTTCTTGTTCCTGCAAAGGACTCACAAATAGATACTTTCAGACTTCGCTGCTCCTGTTCAGTTTTTTGCTCCTAGTGAAACTGATTCATTCTGCTTTTTTATTGAAGATCATAACTATTATATTTTCTCAATATTGTCCTACTGCTGCATTGCTTTTGGAAGTCAGTCATTGAAGTGAACTGCTCATTTGTTCACCATCTGATCATTGATACTGGTGACTTCAAAGCAAGGGGGTTGCAGGAAGTAAAAGAATGAGTTAGGTTAGCTGGAATGGGGTATGGCTATATTATGGAAGTTCAAAGACTGTTTACCTCTGATGAAAAAAAAAAAAAAAAAAAAAAGGCAGAGGCCAGTTACATTTATCCACAGACTGCATACATGTGCAGTCAGAGTAGTCACTTTACTGAGTGTATGCAACTCAGGTGTCCAGCTGTGATCAAATAAATAAATTATAATGATGGTTACAGTAATATATTTTACTTTGGTCTATGCAAACACATAGTAACTCTGTTAAGCCAGATCAATAATGGTTTATTTATAATCAAAGGATTGAAGGAGCTAGTTAAGTTCATCTGCAGACTATTTGCTCACTAATTACAGCCACTTTATAGATTGTGTAAACCTTTAATACCAGATTCTGATCAAATGAACAAATACATAAATAGCACAGTAATTTTTTCAGCTTACAGCTATCATAGGTTCATAGGTAGGTACTAGGCTATCTGCCCGAAGGCATTTATAAGCCTAGCCAGAATGAGTTGGCTTTCGCCACCCCCTTAGATTAGTTCCCTGTGCCTCTGTCCAGAAGACCACTGAAGTGATCCCCGAGGTAAACTTTTTGTTTCCCATCTACTCGTGAAGGTTTCTTTTGAAGAGTGTTAGTGAGGAGCCCTGCCTAATGTAGATTGGGATCTTGTTCCAAAGCATGGGAAGTCTCTGGGACAGGAATCTATCCCTCCAGTATGTCCTATTTATTGTTGTGGTGAGGTTTAGATCCCTAGAACGTGTGGCTTGAGGGGATAATGTTTTCTTTAGGTGGAGCATGTCCATCAATTTTGGGTTAGACATGGCCTTGTATGTCAAGCAGAGATCATCTCTGAGTAGGCGGTATGCAACCGAGTACAGCTGTAGTTTCTTCAGTCGAGCTGCATAGGGCATCTGTTTGAGGCCAGTGGTCCTCTTGGTGAGGTACTTCTGTGGTCTTTACAGCTGTTGCAGGTGTCTTGTAAGGTGCATCCCAAATGGGGCATTGTACTCTATGATGGGTCTGATGAGTAGAGGGGCACAATGACCTCTTTTGATCTGGATGTGAACCCTTTTATGATTAGGTGGGCCATGTAGAAGGATTTTCTAACCACTTTGGCAATGTAATTATCAAAGGTGAGATTACTATCTACATGGGGCCCCAGATCCCTTATTACATCTTCCGTATTTAGGGGACTACCACCTATGTGGTAGTTTGTGGGTACTTTGTTTTTCCAAAGGGGATGACTATGCACCTTTTGGCATTTAGCTTGAGGCCATGATTTGACACCAGGTATCCATCTCAGTGAGACCCTTTTGGAGGATGTCTGTGTCAGATGGTGAGTCAATTATAGCCCCTAGTTTCTAGTCGCCTGTGAACATGATCAGCCATATTCCTCCTGTGCTTGCCTGTACCTCTGAGAAGTATATACTGAACAGGAGGGGTCCTAGGACTGAGCCCTGGGGAACACCACTTGTAACCAGTTTAGAGTCAGACCTAGCTCCTGCAACTCTCACCACGTGGGTTCTGTCCATGAGCCAGCGGGCAACACATCTTGTAAAGTAGGGGTTTATGTTCAGGCTGGTGAGCTTGGGGAATGGTGTCGAAGGCCTTTGCGAGGTCTAGGTAGGCTGTGTGTACCCTCGTCTATAGCCTTGGTAACTGTCTCAAAGAAGTCCACCAGGTTTAGGAGGCATGATCTTCCCTTAACAAAGCCGGACTGGGTAGGGTCCAGTGTTTGGAGGTACCCAATGTCTCTGTTAATGAGTTCCATTATGATGCACTCCATATCCTTGCAGACCAAGCTAGTCAGGCTTATAGGGTGATAGTTCCCAGGGTCTGTTGTGGCTCCGCCTTTGTGGAGTGGAATAACTGTTGCTGTGCACCACTCTATGGGTACGTAGCCTGTGGAGAGGCTGAGTTTGAACAGTGTGTTTAGGTGAGGGGTTAGTTCGTCTTTGAGCTCATGTAGGACGCAGCCTGGGACACCATCTGGCCCCATTGATGCTGTGTTTTTGGCTTTGGAGAGGGCTGTTTTAACCTGAGTGTCTGTGATTTCAGGGACTCTACATTCTTCTGGTATGGTTATGGGCCCTTTTGGAGGTGTGAGGGGGCAAAGTTTACACTGAACCTGTCTGCCAGGATGTTGGCGATATCGGTCAGTTCAGTGTATTTTGTGCCATTCTGCACTAACTCCGAGCAGATCTGAGCATTGCCACAGATTCTTGACATAGCTAAAGAATACCTTGTTGTTATCTTTGGAGTCCCTGGCAATTTTTCTTTCAAATCTCGCCTTGGATGATTTTATGAGGAATCATAGTTTCTTGCTGATACTGATCAGGGATGTCTTCCCTTCTTGGGATTTTACTCTTTTCTGTACTAGTTTCCTCCTTCTATTGTATAGCTTGTTTATGGCAGGAGTCCACCAGACTGATTCCTTTTCTTGGAGGAGTGAGTCTTGGTTTTGCTTGGGATGGCATGATCTATGCATTCTTGTAGGTGCACGTAGAATGCATTAGTAAAGGATTTTGCAGCTTGGACAGTGTTATCCTTCAGCATGGGGGCTTTGAAACATTCCGCCTCGGTCTTAAGTAATGAGAAGTCTGCTTTTGAAAAGTTTTTCACAGTGGTTTTCTTGTCCGGGGTGGGGGCAGAATGTGGATATCCAAAGTGATTTGTTTATGGTCAGTTCTAACCAGTGAGGGGTTGACCTCCACTGTGGAACACCAGTCGACCAGGTCCAATATTTTGTCACCTCTGGTGGGGGTGCTGACCAGTTGAACTTTTTGAATCAGTTGAGTAGGGTGTTTGAGTTTATAAATTCTAGGAAATGTTGGGCAAGAGAGTTAGTACTTGAGTAGTTCTCCCAGTTAATGTTTGGGTAATTGAAATTACCCAATATTAGGGTGTTTTGTAGGATCTTTGTGTTTCCCAGTGTTTCCAGAAACATGGAATGGGGGTCCTGGGACATGGTGGGTGATCTGTAGCAAGCTACAATTTGAATTGCAGTTTTGCTCGTTGTTAGTTGCACATGGATGATCTCTGAAGCATTGTGCTGTGCCACTAACCTGGAGGTGTGGGTATCATTGATGAATATGGATACACCCCCACTTTTTGTATTTCGATTTGCGTTCTGTGGCCAAAATGTATGGTATGAGTTGTAGCCTGGTAGTGCTGGGGTGCTCTCTGGAGCCTTAAACCAGGTTTCTGTTACTGCACATATATTGACTTTCTCCATACTGAGGAGTGCCTTGAGTGCGTGCATATTGAGATTTAGACTTCTGGAATTGAGTAGCATTACCCTCAGTTTTTTGTTACTTGTGCAATTTAAAGTGGTGGGCTTGTCTTTTGAGCCTTGCCTAAAAAAGGCACTATGGGGGTGGCAAGAGGCCCGGCCAGTATTCGAAAGCCTAAGGGTGACAGGTGCAAGCCATCTCTAGCGAAGCAGCGTGGCTTGTCAAGCATGTCATCCCAGGCAGACAGACACTGGATCCCCTTTGAATGACACCAGAAACTTAGCCAATTTTTGAAGTCGAGATTTTTTTCTTTATACCGTGGTATCATTCTTGGTGAGGGCAGGATGCTACTCAGGGTCAGGGTCATACCGGCCTGGTCTATGTGATCAGAGAGCTCTTCCATGTCCCTCTCCATGTAGTCCAGGGAGGTACGGCTCAGGTCATTCACACCAACATGGACAATGACAGAGTCATATTTGTACTCGTTCTGAAGTGACCCGAGTGCTTGTGTTATGTGGTGGATCCTGGCACCCGACAGGCAGCTAACGGCAACATTCTCCTTATTCAGCCTAGTGAGTGGGATGTCAGTGTGCTTGACTATAGAGTCACCTATTACTAGTATGTTGAGTATGTTATTTTGTCTTAAGGGCTGTGACTGCATGGCACACTGGTTTTGTGAAGTATGCGTTTCATGGTTTGTGTTGGGGGTGGAGGTTGCTTTAGAGGTCTCTGCTGGTTTTGCAGATTTTTATTGAGAGCTTCCGAGTATGTTTTCATGTATTTATGTGTGTTTTTTGTCGGAGCTGCTTTAATGGGTCTAAGTGAGACTGGTGGTGTGATGCAAGTATTTCCCTTCTCCTCTTGACTGTCTCATCCAGTCTTTGGTTGAGAGAGTTTAGCCTCCAGTTTGGCTGTATAATTGCATCTCTCACATGTATTAGTGTCTGGTGGTAAGAGGAGGGGTTATCTGTGTACATGAGGCAGTTGTAACATTACCTCAAAATGCCCAGATTCACCAGTTGGACTGGAGAGTACACCTGAAGCTGCCCTTTGGACATGTCTGGATAGGTACAGTGAACTGTTTTATTGGATGGCTGGTAAGGTCGAATAGAAAGCCTTGTCCTTCTGTACAGTACAGGAGGGTCTAGTGCTAGGGTTTATAAGTGCTTGCTATAAGTTTTGAACAAGTGCCGGGCTGAAAAATGAATGGCTTGAGTTGAATGTTTGTCTAGTTCCAAGGGAAAAATTGAAGAACAGACTTTGTGGAGCCGGGAATAGTTGTACCCTAGCTAACCAGCGCTGCCCGGCACACAAAACCAGGCAAATATGGTATTCATAGCAGGGAAATGAAAGAGATATAAATTAGCCCAAAATAGCCAATAAACTACTAATTTCTGGCCTGAAATCCCTCCTCCAGGGACAGATAGGCTGCTCAAAGCACCCCTCTCTCACAGGTGAACAGAGAACTTCCTTCTATCCAAGTAAGGTATGGGCAAACACAGAGATTTGCAACACAGTCCTGAATTCAGCACTAACCTGAAAACTGGACTATACTAGCTTAGAAAGGCGGGAAACAAGGATATATATATATATATATATATATATATATATATATATATATATATATATATATATATATATATATGTTAGAAAATGATACACTCAAAAACACTTTAAATGCACAGAAAAGGATACTTATTGTTATATATCACAAATCAGAGTTGAAGTCAATGCCTCTAGTAATAAAGGAGGAAGAAACACAAATACAGTAAAAGCAGATGAATAAAGTGTAATATATATATATATATATATATATATATATATATATATATATATAAATAAAACAATAGAAAACAAACAAACTGATTTAAACAAGTTACCCAATTAACCAGAAAAAAAGCTCAAAACTGAGCCCTGTTCCGGCAGTCTTCAATCAGACAAGTTCTACCTGCACACCCCTGCTTAGTAGGGTGCAGGGGAACCTTCTCCAAACATGGCCTGGATCAGTGCTCAAGTTATACAAGCAAAGCTAGATTCAGCAGGCCTGAATCTGGTCTATGCTACAGCAACAAGCCACACCAATTTCAGAAAGAAACAGTTCAAATAAGCAGGCACAATAAGCCTGTGACCAGAAATTCCCAGCTCAGAAGTGCAAAATCCAGCCTCTCCTCCCACAAGAGTGCAGACCACAAACCTTCTTAATGTAGAATAACTGGCCTGAAGCCCAAGTGCTTATGCCAGAACTAATACACTTTTAGAACAGCAGACACTGGGCCTTCAATCAGCAATTCCCAGCTTAGAAGGATGTAAGCTACCTGTCCTGCCACAGCAGTGCAGACCACAAAGCTTCTTAATGTAAAACAGCCTGTATAAAGCCCAAGTGCTTAAACTTAGAATAACAGTTACAATTTAATCAGGCTACTACCAAAGCATTAATAAATGCAGCAGACTAAATAAAACTGAGTACTTTTAAGAAAAGCAAAATAAAATAGGAGGAAAGACAAATACAGTAAAAGCAAATGAATAAAGTGCATTTTTTTAAGTGCAAGGAGAGAGGAAGGAAGAACCTAAGTGGGCTGGCCTTCTCAAATCTTCTCTCTGTATTAAGTAGAGTGAATAAGGCATAACGTTCAGTCCTCTACAAGCTCCTCAGATCCTACTGATTTGCCCACTGATAAAGCCACTTTAATGACCGTTTACTTTTCAGATGTCTGATTGTGATCAAATGAATGAATTTTCATAGCACTATATTTCAGCTTTTTGTTGTCAAGTTTATTTGGTGCAAATCATTACATTCTTACATTCACACATGCAGATGTTCCCATTGATTAAAAACACTTTATTGACTATGTATTTCTCAGCTAGCCGACTCTGATCAGCTGAAGGAAAATATATAAATAATCACAGTATTATACTGCAGTGTATTGCTATCAGACACAAAATGCAACCCCCTGTAACCCCAATGTGTACACATAGACATAAACACACACAAATAAAGAAAAGCCCATCAGATTTAGCAACCTTGTTTACACTGTGTACCTCAGTTATCTTAACGTTATCAAATAAATGACTAAATACTTAAATAGTAGCCACATTAATATATTTCTCCTTGTAGGTAGCAAACACATACCATGCAAATTGTGACTCCCACAATTTTTTTTTCTCTCTCTCTCTTTAACACCTTCTTTCTATTCGCTCTCTACTACCTACACTTTGAGAAGTTTCCCTAACAATCTACTTATTATACAAGTAGCATCTATTACAACTGAATGTGCTCTACACTTGCCACAAATATTTTACTGTTACAGAACCTTTCTATTTTGTATTTCTATAACTACAACTTAATTGTTTTCTCTACAGGGTATGTATGTAGAATTCTGTAATGTAGTCTTGAATCATGTTTAACCTGCTACTTATTTTTTTTATGTATAACGTAACTGTGTTTTGTCTCTATGTGGAGCTTTTCTCCCCGGGCCTCTGCTGAAAATGGAAATATATCCAGTCAGACCAGCCCGGTAAACAAATGTAAAATAAAATAAATAAATAAAATGAATATAGCCCTCTGTCGCTCTCAATCTCTCACACACACACACACACACACACACACACACACACACACACACACACACACACACACACACAGTCCTACGGTCTGACTGACAGCAGCACCCACTTTATTCATTTCATTTTGATAACTGGGTAAGTGGACTAGTCAACAGACCCTTTTCTGCCACAGCTCAGGCACCCAAGTGCAATAAACAAACAGAAAATTATACTTAAGACTAAAGAATGTACAGAGTTGTACATAGTACAGTAACAAAGTAGAGACAATACATTTGTATTTTATTTACAATTATAAATGCAATTGATATTATTTACAGTAAGTAAAACTAACGTGGGCATTCAACTAATCATCATTTGTTAAAATTATAGATTTACAAGAAAGATGTGACAACAGTTAAAAGTTATGAGGACTAGCTATTTTCATTGAAGCAAGAGTACTTTGTATCCTTTAACATTAGTTATTAAGAAACAGACTAAAAGAACAAAAGTGTCTCAGATTGCCTCACTTCTGCAGGTTGTTGATTCCAAACAGATAGGCCTAGCATAGACATAGTTCATTCTCCTTGCTAGGTTTTAAAACAATGTCTAATGAGGATAATGCTATCTTCTTAGCAGTCTAAGTGTTTAGTTATGCTGCTAATTTTTTTTTATTTTGTTTTCAGGAAGGAGACAGTGTCCCATGTTTAACAGATTGTAGATTTGACAGCAAAGTAGAAATATGACTGTCATCTACAGGGAGCCAGTTACAGCACTGTAGAAGGTGGCAGCAATAAGTTTATGGTTCTGCGATAAGAACAAATCTGCATATTTTGCTTATAGTAGTTTCTATTTTACAAGGATTTGAGTAGGAATGTAAGATTACAACCCTTATTCGATTTTAGGGATAAACACATTTTTGGCTAAAGCATTGTGAGCTGAAGGGGTTTAGAAGGTAGAAGTTTCTATAGCCTAGATTTAGTTGAAGTGTTTTGGTAGTTTGTTTGTGTCTTTCGTTCCCGGTTAGGGGTCGCCACAGCGGAACTCCAGTCCGCTAATGATTGGTAGTGGATTTTTACATACCGGGTAACCAGCCCTGATGCACAACCTTCAATGAAGGCACACCCCATTCACGTATGCCTCCACACAGAAGATGCTCTAGCTGAGAATCAAATGGGACAACGTCTTGCTGTGAGGCAACAACACTACCACAGCACCACCACCGCAGTCGCAGTTGAAGTTTTTTTGATAGTAATATTGCTAATATGCTTGGCCCATGAAAGAGAAGATTCCAAAGTGATCCCTAGGCACTTCTGTTACTTCTTGTGGTAGGCTGCTGTCTGTATCAGTAATAATTAGATTTGGACAGAAGAACACAATAGCCAAGCTAATTCATACTGGAGAGATTATGAAGCTGACATAGTATTCAAATAATTAATAATGGTAATAATAACAACAATAATAAAAACATAACCACATACATATGCTTTGTCCTTACTTTCTCCTAGCAATTTCAACTTTTACATAAGCTCCCTCAGATGTTCTTAATATGATACAGTCTCTGTGTAAATATTGTAAATACCCATTTGTTTAACTTTATGCATGCTGTTTACATACTGCATTTTGTTCAGTGTTATTAGCTGTTTAACATGGTTATTGATCTGGATGCAGCTATTGTTTACTTTTCTTTTTAAACAAGAAAGATCTTTATTAAATTATCATGTATGACATAGGTAATCATACATTTATAGAAATGAAAACAAACCATATTAATATAATTTTAGTTGCAAACATTATAATTACAAACCATGTTGACTTAATTGTAGTTACAAACATTATACATCACTAATAATCTATCCAGTCATTGCCAGTCTAACATTAAATAGCTCATTCAAATCCTGCCTTCTTTTAAACATCATTCCTCCTCTGCATATATTATTCCCACAATTCCCATTTTCCTATGTAATTTCCTCCTACCCTTTCCTATATATCTCAATTCCAGTTGATTTATCTCTGTTACTATATTCCCCACTTCTAGTAAGCCTTTGATTTCCATGTTCTAGCAATTGCTTTTTTGGCAGCTACCATAATTAGACTCAGCTAGGCCTTAGTATGTCTAGTCAATTCTGATTCTGTATCATAGCTCAAAAAAAAAATAATTTCCTTAACACCAATTTGCTCACCCAGTATCTCTGACAGAGCAGTCTGCAGGGAACCTTTAAAGTCTGCCAACTCATTACACTCCTGGAAAATATGTTCCCAGTTACCTCTTTCTTCCTCATCACACCTCCAACATTTACTGTCTACTGGAGAAAAAAAATCTTTGAAGTATACTCAGAGTATAAAAGTACCTATGTAAACACTTCCAAGCAAAGATTATAAATCTTCTAGACTTTGTTGCATATTTGGGAGACATACATATATCCTGCCATTGTTTCATTGTGAATTGCTTATCCAATCTCTCTACTTTCGGCTACTTTATGAATATTATATTCTGCATGGTTATTGTTATACTCCTTAAGGATCTGCATCCAACATTAAAGTCTCTCCTTGTTTCTTGAGATTCACCCTGCTTCATCATTATTCCTTTTGACATTGAGTCACAGGTTTCTGCTTGTGCTATGCATAGGAGCCTTAAAAGTATAGCTCTGAAATACCCCTTCAAATCAGGTAATACTGAACCACCTTGTTTAATTGGAAGAATCAGCTTATCTCACTTGACTCTTCCAGCCTTCCCCTACCAGATAAAATCCTTTAGCACTTTATTAGTTGCTATCCACAACTTCTCCTCTGGTTGATAAAAATATACCTAACCTGTATATAAAATAAAAGGAACTAAAAATATTTAACTGCTTGTATCTTGGTTTCCATAGCCATATCTCAGAGCTTCCAATTGCTTAGTTTTTGCATTATCTTTTGTTTAGTTGCTTCCCACATATCCTTAGCTGCTATACTAGAATCCTTTTTAATCCTACTCTTAAGTACTTAATTATATCATGTCCCCATAAATGAATATTGCTAAACCAATTTGTGTGTGGGTACATAATTTACAGCTATTGCCTTTGCTTAAGGTTCATTCATTTTGTATCTTGAAAAGTCCTGAAACTGCCTCAGAATATTCTATAACACCAAAATGTATTTTTCTGGTATTATCAGGATAAAATAATATCATCTGCAAACAGAGACAGCTTTTCTCGACTACCATACCAATTATATCCTTCAGTTTCTTAGTCTCCTATTTTCTTTGCCAGTGGTTCTAAATATAGTGCAAATAACAAAGGGGAAAGAGGAAATACCAACCTGCTTCCTCTGCTCAAACAAAAACGATCAGAGAGGAATCCAGTCACTTTAATTTTCACCTCTGATTCCTCATATATCCTCCTAATCAATGTTATAATTTTATCAGGGAAAGCAAATGCTTCCATTGTCCTGCTCATAAAGTCCCAGCTTACTCTGTCAAATGCTTTCTGTGCATCAAGACCCACAAACAACACTGGTATTTTCTTACATTCTGCTTCCCTTTGGATCGTCAGTATTCTGTTAATGTTGTCAAATGTTTGCCTTCCCTCCGTAAAACCACACTAATCCATGTCTATGAAATTTGGCATCACCTTTGCCATTCTTTCAGCCATTATAGACAAACACTTTATAATCATGGTTTAGAATTGAAATGAACCTGTATGAAGCTGGATCTGATGGGTCTTTACCCTCTTTAGGTATTACAGCTACCACCACTTTCTTCCAGGATGCTGGTACTTCTCCTCTTAAAATACTGTTAGACAAAACCGTTCAGATATTTATCGGTTTTCCCCTCCTAGCTTCCAAACTTCCACAGGAATACAAAATATTCCTGGAAACTTTCCTGTTGATTAAGTATCATATTTTTTATATCCCTTCTTCCTATCCTATTAGTAATTGAGCCTAAGCTACCTCTAACCTTTTCACATTTAATTCTTCCATAAACATTTCCATGTGTACCTTTTCTTGATCTCCATATTTATTTGCTTTGTACAGGCTTTCAGAAAATTTCTGAAATATTTTCAGTACCTCTACAGGATCTCCTGTTATTTTCCTTCTTATAGGCTCTCTAAGCTTGGTGACAACCCTTTCTGTTGCCTGAGTACTTGCATTAAACATTTTTGTGCATTGGCATTATCGAAAAACAGTTGCTTAACTGATCTTTTGAAACTCATGCATATTATCGTGGTAATCCTTTAGTTTTTGCTTAGCATTCTGCACTTGCTCCTCTTCTTGTTCTGTAACATCCCCCTATTCTGCAATACTTTAACATTTGTCAGTCTCTCTAAATAATCCTTGTTGCTTCTTAACCATATCTCTCTTATTTCCACCCTAATTTTAAACTTCACTTTAATTTTAGCCCACTCCTTAGCTATATTTTTAGAAGAAATTTCTGTCTTCCCTAATAACCTCTACATAATTTCCATTACCCATTCCTTAAATTCCTGTCTTTTCAACAGATAGATGGGAAAGCACCAGCGACTCATTTTTATTTTATTTGTTATGGGGAATAATCTGAAATAGTTATTGGATGCATATCAAAACTTTCAATTACATGCAATAGTTCCTGTGACATGTAAGTTCTGTCTAGCCAAGTGCAGTTATTGTATTGGGGAATAATATGCAAATTCACTTTGTATTACAACTACTGAATTTGCATCTTCCATGACAAATATGTTCATAAATTTCTTCAAAAATCTACCCTCCTTTAAATTTTCCCTTCTAGGCCCCCAGTCACATCTTTTTTGCAGAAAATCAAATTTGAGTCCCCACCTATAAGTAATATTCCCTGCTGAAAATTGATTATTTTCGCAGAATTTTCTTAAGCTCTATTACAGTACTTTTAGGTGGACTATAACTACATGTTGGTCTGTAATCCTCTTCCCTTGCCGGTAGCCCCTTAGTATTATAAATCTACCATTATTATTTATTATCCTCTTCTACCACTACTGGAGTTCCTCTTGCAATTGATATAAGTACTCATATTTTCCTTTGTCCCAGGTATTCTGCTGAATACATGTCCTGAAAACCTTTATCAAATTCACATGTTCATGTCTTTCCAAATATATCTCCTGTAGCATAGGTATTTGCACTCTATATTTTTAATTTAACTCACTACTCTTTCTTTTTGTATATATCTGTGAGACCATTAACATTTAAAGATAATACTGAAAGGCTCATTATATTAAAAAGTTATTATTCTCACCTTTTGTTTATAACAGTTCATAGGTTCATAAATTAGTACTAGGCTAACTTGCCCTTGCCAGCCATTTTAAGCCTAGCCCAATTATTCCTTGTGAGACTCAAACCCTACACCTTGTGTTTGTAAGGTAAACACCTTAATCATTAGGCCACCCTCCCAACCCTCAGTTTTTTGCTAAGTATTTAGCTCCAGCTTTTGTGTTGCATGCACACACTAATGCTTGGCAGGTTGATCTTTTATACAGTTGTTTCTCGACATATCCATATGAGCCTATGTCACATCTTACAAAACTTTTTGTTTTATTGAAAGCCCTCAAACAAAAAAATACACCCCAAAAATATCTCCCCAAAACTATTAACTTAATATTAACACACAAAACTATGTACATCTTTATATATTAAATTTTTACCATCCTACTAAGACCAATTGTACCAAAGTGACAGCCACACTCATATACTTGAGTTATCCTTAAAGGAAGCTTATTCACACTAAGACGCATGGTACAGCCTGTGCTTCTTCTAAGTGCTGTCTGGTTTTGTCTTATCTTTATTGCTCTCCCAGAATGAGAAAACACTTGAATGCTTTCAGAAAACATTATCTCCTATCATTGAAAGAAAGACATTAAAAGAAAGAAGCATCTGTTTTTATTGTTCTTTATCAGATTGCCTCCATGGAGACATGAGAACCAGATACAGGGTTGCTTCAGCAAGTATTAATTAAATCAATTAATTAAATTATTTATTTATTTATTTGGAAGAGGAAAGCTTTATTCAATGTTCTTTTTTTTATTTATTTGCTTTCTCTTAAAACTTGTTACTAGATAAAGACAACAGCCTTGATCCAGTCATTCCCCCATGCAAGAATGAGAAAAAGCACATCATTTTTACTTGTATAATACTCTTTTAACATACTTTTATTCTTTTTTTCTTACATTGCAGTGCCTACATTTCTTAGAAATGAACAAGGAGAAAGAAATGAAAGAAAAAACAGGGGCACATGTTTACTTTAGTATCCCCATTACATTTGAAAATATCTGAGAAAACTTTACTTTAATGCATGCATATATCATGCACTATACAAAAACAAAACCAAAGTTTGTTTTACTTACAGTTAATACTTTCCTTCCTCGTCTCCTCCAAACATTAATGACATGAAGTAAGGCATATGCTTTAGAGTCCCCTACAAGTTTAAAAAAGTAAAAAAAATACAATATGTCTAGGCTTTCTTGTTCTGTCATGTTTCACAAATATAATTAATGCTTTATAACCCCACATTTATTTGTCAGTTTCTGAGTTCCTATTTATCTCCATCTCACAAGTCCAGTCTTTGCTTTCTTTCCAACATACTCTTGGTTCTTACAGTCAACTCTTGTGCTTTTTTCTGTCTCTTAAGCATTTTTTGTTGAAACACTGTGGTCTTTATTACCAGAAGAACAAGAAATAGAATCTCCTTCTGTTTCACAGCTCACTTACTCTTGGACAAACTTTTGTATTTCCTCCTTAAAAAGGTCTACATCAAAAAATGATTTTGTCCCTCCAGGACAGAATATTATAAAGATAGCTAGATATAGCAGTTTGAATCTCACACCTGCTTCTCAACATCCCCTGATTAGTGGAATAAATTTACTGCTCTGGTCTTGTTAAAGTAGTCAATAATGTTGTAATGGTTGCAAATTAAAATTATTTGTTGTACTCTTTCTGGATCTCATTTGACATCATTTAGCCTGGTGCCTTGAGCAGTTATAGTTTTACAATATCGATCTTGACTGGCTTACGTTTTACCCTTTAGGCAATACTTATTTTTTTCTGGTCAGAATGGCCCCACCTCCTACTCCCTAGAGAGTGTACTGTCACAGGGCTAAGTCCTGCACCTTCTTCCTTTCATAATATTTGCAATTTCTTTTGGTGATTTGATCAAGGATAGATGGTTAACATATCATTGCTATGCTGACAGTACTCATTTTTCCCTCTGTTTCCTACAGGATGGTAAAGTAAGTGTGATTATCTTTAAAGACAAACTGAACTTTGGCCTTCAGTGGCTTATAAACCTATGAACCTATTATATGCAATAGACTGAAGCTCAATAATTCCAAACACAAAAGATGTGGATGTTCCCTTTACATTGAGGGGCACTTCTGCTGTGGCTCTATCACATTATTATAACTTACATGGTGGCAGTAAGCTTTGAATTTGTCACCAAGGTTTAAGTGTGACACTGGACAATTTGCTGACACTTGGCAAAAGATGTCAGCTATAGTAAGACTGCCTTTTTCCACTTATAGAATATTTCCAGGCTAAAAAAACCCAAGTCTTCGAGCTGTCTTCCCAGTAGTAATCCATGTTTTAGTTTTGTCTTACTTTGATTTCTACAATGGACTCTACCTAGGAATCACTGACACTGATCACTGAGACTGACCACTTGCAGTTTTTTCCATACTCTGTGGCTGGTACCACTTTGTGCCATCTCATTGTGCATGTGCTGCAGACCCTGCACTTGCTCCCAAGTTAATTTTTACTTAATCTGTAAAATCTTATTAATCTATTTGCCCTCAGAAGATTCAGGTCACTCTTATCAGAAGGAACTTATTGTGCCATACTATCAACCTTGGGCTTTGTACTCAGCCTTTGGGGGTTGGTAGCTGTACCTAGTAACATCTGGCTTTAGCTCTTCTGCTTATCAAGTATCACACTTAGGATTGCTTAACATTGTCTTGTCTCCAGAGGTTGTTAAAACTTTGATACTGACATATAAAAGAGGGGACCTACATCATCAGTTTTGATTGTCCAGGCTTTACTGACCTATTCACTTCCCAAACATTGAACTGCTGCCTTGCGAACCTTTCAATCACAAACTGCTATAAATACACACCATCTTAATATCGTATACCATTTAGCTTCAGATGTGATTTTGTCTGTTAAAATTTAATTTGACAAATGTTTTCATTCCTATTTTTTTTTTTTTTTTTTTTTGCTGCTTAAAAAGGGGAACCTTAAAGGGGAAGTTGAAACTGAAGCTGAAAGTATTAGAACTTTTCCAGTGCTTTTCCAAATAGTCCTCTCCCATGAAAACATCATCCAATGTCATTGCTGAAAAGAGTCCAAAAGGTGAACGAATTTACAAGGTTACCAAATAAATTCACAAATTAATAAACATGAAGATTACTATGTCATTTTCATGCTTTTAACTCACTCAGCTTAGCAAAGCATGTATTACTATAGATTCTGAATGAATGACCATTCTTTTTTATTCTGCGAATTCCTTACTTAAGGTACAGTCGATGCCTGAAATACATTTTGTTCAGCAGTTGTGACAGAGCAAGATATATATACTCTTCTAATCATTTGATCTCAGTAAGCAATATGTCAGTACTGTGGTACTGTGATACTAGTGGACTGATTTGGAGTGCCTGTTGAAATTCTAAAGACTGCAAATGCAATTCATGAAATAACAGAGCAACAACTGTGGATGGGAGATGCACAGAAAAGTCCAAGGTTGCAGTGTCTTGGAAAAATTCCCACATCTCTAAGGTAGAGAGCATCTCAGAGTACATATAAGTAACAAGCACATTTACCCCATGCAAAAATGGTAAGGAAACTTGAACTGTATAATTAATTTATAGACTCCAGGAAGTTAATGTATACTGACCCTCTCAACTATGCATTAACTTATGTATATGGTGAGATAGTAATTGTACGCATTCATTGTTTTTCTGTTGCAATCACAGTTCATTTCTGAGCATTCAAGATCCACAGTTTTGGGTCTTGTGATAGGAGTTAAATATGTGTTTGCACAATGCAACAGGTCATATAGTAATATATTCCATGTATAATAGTACTATAAGCAAACTTATGCTGTTGACTTGGGTTTATCTGTGATGAAAAACGAAAGATACAATAGTTGCATTTTAGTACTGAAATTCTGTTCAACATGTACTACTTGTCTTGGTGGCAGCCTAAACTTCAAACAAAGCTCCAATTAGTAAGTTGTGTCTTTTTACTGTGTTTTTATAAGTGAGTTCTTTCCATTGCTGCAGGATGTTGTTCCTTGTATATTCTTGTTTTCCATATACTGAATCTTTGCACCCCTCAATAAAAATAATGAATTCTGGTGGGAACATGCTTCCAATAAACCATACTGTACCAAAGAGAGAGGGAGGGAGAATGCTAGGGAGAGAGAGACACACACAGACAGAACTAGGCATAGATGTGTAAAGCACATTGCGCACAGCATTCATCAATTTGAATAATCTTAACACTTTGCTCTAGTCAGACTAGACTTCACAGGCTATCCAGGAGCAGTAGTATGTAATTAAGACTAGACTTCCTGAACTCAGGTTACTCATTTTTCTGTTCAATAAGATAGCAAATTTCTTCAGTATTTATTATACAGAATTGTTGAATGCTGTTTAGCGACAAGAAATAAAACTTTAGAAGAGGTCACAGAAATGAAACAAATCAAATTAAAAATCACTGGAAAGTAGACTGGAAGCAATGGAATTATATAATACTGCATGGTGGGTCTAAGGACATTAAGGAAAATACTAAAGTAATGAGCAGTTGCCTACTTAGACAGTTTGGTAGCTCTTTGCTGCAAAGGGTATTTTTCAGGGATGTGGTGATATGGACATGGTAATACTGATTAAGTAATGAGGTAAGGAACAGGTAGTAATCTGTAAGCTTGTGGTAGATACAAGCTCACATGAAGACAAATATTTCAGAACTCTCTCAGCAATTCCCAGTTATCTGGATTCAAACATTATCATTTTACTTCATTAGTAATGATGTGATTATTTAATGAAAGGAATGTGGAGTAAAAGAAATAGTGTACCACATTATAGAAACATCTTTACTATCTGAAAACTGTTCAAAAGCTTAACTTACTAGTGAGAAAGTGACTACAACACTGCGGAGCAGAACCCCCTTTTCAGAAGAATGGGGACACAAAGAATGCCAGTGACACAGAAATGAATTCCCTCATGATGTCTACACAGTCTCTCACTGTAAGAATGGACAATTTGTACTATTTTATTATCTGATAAGATATGGCACTGAAGCTACCACTGCTTGAAAGCAGAAGATCATCACTGCAGTTGAGTCATTCAGCATGAAGTGGCCAGTAGCATTCATGTGACTGACATTCAAAGTATTTTACCTTATAAAGAAACCAAAGGCATCAACCTGTGAAGGAATATTAAGAAAACAAAGAAAGGAAGGACAACCTGTAAGAAAGAATACATTATAATTATAAACAAGCCAAACAATCAAACCTTCCCCATTTCCACCCTATCTCGGTTCTTACTTACCTTAGGCAAAATGCTAGAGAACTTAATGTACTGTCAGCTGTCCCAATGTATCAGTCAATATATCCTTCTCATGACCATGCAACATATTCTCGGGCAGCCTACAACACTACAACAGCTCTCTGGAATACTCCAGGATATGTAATGAGGCCAATTCACTGGATCAATATTTACAGACTTCATTAAGACTTCTGACGTTGTGGATCATCAGAATCTAATAAACCCTTGTTCAAAACCTTCATCCTATAGTAAACGTCTCTGTTAAAATGGGTTTCCTCCAAACCCTGTTCTGACAGGTATACCACAAGAATCACTGTTAGTTCCATTATTAGTCTCAATTTTCATTAACAAACTGCCATATAACCTTCTATACCTGCCTATCCTCCTGTTTTCTATATGCAGATAATGGAGTCATATTCTGCAATAATTAGTGTATTCGCACACTGCAGAAATAACTGCACTCACACTTCTTTATTACTCACAAAATGGATAGAAAATGAAGAAGATGCTTCTTAACAAAACAAAAATATGCACTTTGGTGCCAACCAAAAACTCAGTCAGCCTTCAGATGTTTGCCAATAGCAACTCCCCACTCTAGTAGCTTCCACAACTCAAATACATTGTCATAAGTCTAGACCCTTTCTCATCTTCAATTACCCCAGAATAAAACAAGAAATACTACAACTACCACCTATTTTGTGCAAGAAAAATGTATCCCTTCCTTACACATGCTAATACACCAGCAACTGGCAAAAGAATCCTACTTGCACCATTAGAATCTGACCTACCCTTTATTAACGAGTCCACCAAAAGAAACAACAAATCTATTCCAACTATTATCTCTAACAAAATATTCAAATGCTCTATCTTCTCACCAAGAAACAAATATCATTGTCTCACTACATAAAAAGCCAAATGGTTACTTCTCTCGTTTAAAGCATGTTCATTTACTTTAAAAAACAAATTCATGTTTACAGCTGATATTTGTAAAGTGTAGAGCTGATACTTGAGTATACACACCTCTTCTAATTTCTGTGAGATGTTCAAACATACAATTCTTCAAGTATCTGCTACACTGACCTATGTAGAATGTTGTACAACAAGCATATTTAGTCAGATAGACAACATTCTTCATTCAGCAATCATATAAACAAAGACAAAACTTTCTACCAGTGCTGATATTCTTAAATGTTTGACCAGAATATAAAATGACTAAAAGCAGCATCTACAACAGGAAAACATGCACATCCTCTGGCAAGTATAAAATGTGTCCCTAACTACAAAATCCATATTGTATAAAATTGTTTTAACTTTCTTTACTTTTGTATAAAACATGAGGTGCAGTATGAAGATGCCTGTGCCCGTTAAGAATAACCAATTATTTCTAATACTTTTATGGAAATAATAAAAAAATGTTTTGTATGTTAAGGAGAACTATATTTCAGTCTTATTCAGTAGCAATCCATTATGTTGATCCACTACTCTCTCAGAGAAGTATGCTTTCACTAAGGTTTTACATTCATGTAATGTCTCCATTTTAGCACCAGTCAACACCATGACCTGTGACAAGGATCTTTCCAGACAAGACATCTAGATACACACATTAGTTCATAGTGAATCAGCGATTCTTCTCATGGTTCTCAACATGTGCCTACGAGCAACAACTCTAAGGAAAAATGAAGATGCATATTTTCTTACTAGTTACATCTAGCTTTCTTTCCAAAATAGTTTGATCTAGACTACTGTGTTCATTCCATATACAGCTATGAAGGTAATTAGAAAACTGAAATTCCAATTTCAGAATTGCAATACTCATCATCAATCTCTTTTTTTTTTCATTTTTAACATGGGGCCAGGGTGTCACATTAACTATCTCCATCTCTTTCAGTTTAGTGCCACTCTCCTACCTTCTTCAAACAGTCCTGCCTGACTGTCACAGGTTTTCTCCCAAAAAATCCATCCATCTCTTTGCTGGATGTTTGTATTTCCTCTTGATTTTTCAGTCTCTGATAAATCTTCTTCACCAAATCATTCTCTGCTTTCTTACATATATGCTTGGCCTACTGCAGCCTGTTCTCTTTGACTTTTGCTTCAATTGTTGCTATGTTGGTTTTGTCTGATGTTATCATTTCTTTGTCTGTACTAAAGTGTGCAAGTTGCCACCTGTATCAGGAAGTTCATCTACATCACATCATGCTTCCTCAACTACTCGGCCTTCACTGCCCAGGTTTCTGTAGTATACAGATGTAGTGGTTGCATTACTGTTATGTGCACCTTAATTTCAGCTTCTTTGGCACTCTTCTGTCATACACTATTACAGACGCACTGTAACAGTTAGATGCAGCCCCTGCAACTCTAGCTTCAACCTACTCACTGAGACTTCCTTTCTTCTTGCACCATCCAAGGTACTTTAAGCTGGTAACCTGTTCTGCTGTTCCACCACATTGTCATAGCTGTCGTGTGTACTAGGTTTCATCCTTACTCAGTTTCATCCTTATGTGCCTTCAGTTTTGCATTACATTCTGTTATCATTTGCTGATGTTCCTGTTCAGAGTCTGCTAATAATGCCACACCATCTGCTTACAAAAGATTTGCTGATCTGTCACCTCCAACCTGATTGCTAATGGTGTCCATTATCAGTATGATTAGTAGTGGGCTCAGAGCTGAACCCTGATGTATACCCACTCCCATTGGAAACCCCTTTATGAGATCAAACACTGTTCATACTTTGGTCACTTTCTCCTTGCACATAACATGCATTAGTGTCCAAGCCAGGTTTCTTGGGACCATGTCATATGCGTTCTTCAAGTCTAGGAATTCCCAGTTTGGACTCTCTACTCATCTCTAGCTTCTTTTCCACTATCTGCCTCACTCCAAATGTTGGGTCAGTTGTGTTGCATCCTGATTTGAATTCAAATTGCTCATCTCTCATTTTACCTTATATTACTCATTTGTCAATCACTTTCTCCAGTGCTTTTATGCAGTGTGACAAGAGTGTGATACCTCTGTACTGCCCACACTTGTGAATATCCCCATTGTTCTCGCACACTGGCATGAGAATGCTTATTCTCCCATCATGTTAGATACCCCTTTCTCTTCATACTACTAAAAGTACCCTTAGGAAATGCATAATATGGATAATATTTTTCCTGTGAGCTGGAACACAAAGCTCATCCAGGGTTTCAGCTCACAGGAAAAATATTATCCATAAAACACCTATACAAAAAGAACATACTCTAGAAAAGAATGACCAGAATCTATCAAAATCCAATATTCCCAGATGGCATTATACTGGCATAGTCATTCTCTAGTGATACATCTGCTGCTTTCCCAGCAGTCTAATAGTAAATTTCTTCATTAGACAAGAAAGACTAGGGTAGAAGTAGTGTCTATTTTAAAAGTTGTTTATCCACTGATCTTACAAAAATGCTGATGTACAGTTGTTCAAATACAGCTGAAGATGAATGCAAAAAATAAATCAATATTAGATGCAATGAAGGTGAATGGTGCAGGTACGTGGACCTTGTATTAATAAAAGAAATCATCTGTGTCCCTAAATGAAGCTACTTGACAAACATTAAAGATGGTTTCAGGGCATATTCAAGATTCACAGAAAAGGAATATCATATCCAAACCTCAGTGAAAAATATTGTCCTTCTGGTAGATGGAATTTATTTTTGTATTTTGGAAGCCCATATAAAAAAAGGTGTGTCAATATGAGATACATATAGGAATTCCAACAAGTCCTTCAGGAGAGCATTACTTAGGTGAAGGTCATGAAATACAGGTTTAACACTAGTGACTTGTTTCTCAGTCTGTAAACATGTAATCTTCTTAAATGTTATCATATCACTATATAATGCGTACACCATGCTCATGTAATCATCTTTGCCTTTTATTACAATGGTACCCATTTGTCTCTGTTTTTATGCACCCATTTTTTTTATTCTACACCTAATTTTTGCTTAGAATTGTTACTACCAATACATTCTTCACTTGCAAGATTATAGATCTTATGAGTTAGAGCTATAAAGTCTATAAATTTGCTCCTCGTGTGTGTGTGTGTGTGTGTGTGTGTGTGTGTGTGTGTATATATATATATATATATAGTACTTGTAACCACATTTGTAACCCCGTGTAGTTCCTGATTGTTATTGACAACCGACTTTATACTGAAATAAAAAGGGGTGTGTGAAGTCTCAAACAGCTTTGCATCACTGTGTTTCTGAAAAAGGAACTGCAATTATGGACAAATTCCTCTTCCTTGGTAACAAGTCTTTTACCACCGTAACTTAATGCAAAATTAAATGAACTGCTCTGCCATGTGTTTTACAGAAACTGAAGTGTTGATACTTTGTTTGCAGTGTATTTCTGTACTTTATTGATGTTTTACATTAATTTAGATTACTCAAAAAAAAAGATTAATTGCATTGTTACCATTGTGCTTCTACATTTCTATTATGTTTCGCCAGCTGACCTTTTTGGAAACACTATCCAAAGTTAAATGGAGGTTATCATCATCCTTTCAGAACTGCATATTGCCAAAGCACCACTTTGCAAATCATGAATTCATTACACTCTTTATTGATTAGGAAGTGCTATGTTTATCTGTTGTAGAAATATCTATTTACTTTTTACATTTAATTGTTGTTTGCATTTCATGTATCTGTCAGGTATGCTAAAAGTTGAATACTTCTGTTTTATTCATAGTAGACTTGCATATTAAGGCAACCACATAGCTGCCACTGTATGCCTTAATGAACGTTGCCATTCAGTCACGGAGCTAAATGATGGTACCCAGGAAGACTAATTTTTGCGTTACTCCTGGTCCTGTTTCAGAAGCAATGGGATAAAACAGTAATTTGGAGTTTACATATCCCATGTCACCGTAACATGAAGTAGTTTTGATCTAACTTTACCAGTTAGAGCGACTTCCAAATGTGGTTGCGATAATATACAAGTACCATATATATATATATATATGTGTGTGTGTGTGTGTGTGTGAAGAAGAGGAGACTAACAAAGGATAATATGATCACAAATTGATAGTCTTCTCATGTCAGAGATCATGGTGCAGTTGGGATTGGGAATTTGCCCTTTTCCCACTGTAGTGTAACGGAGTTGGTATACATAAATAACAGGGAGGTTAAGGTACAGCCCCGCCCCCTCCTCCCATGGAAAGAAGGTACATGGAAAGCAACTTGCAAAACTACTTGAATTTCAAACACATTTGTTCAAGTACATTGTCCTCAATACTTTTTGTTTAGAGAAGTTAATACAGACTTTGTGTGTGTGTGTGTATATTTACATACCCACACAAACATATATATATATATATATATATATATATTTTAATTTTTTTTTTCCTCAGTTCCTACTGTAGCTTCGTCCTGGTTCCCTCTCCTTCATAAACTACTGGGCTTTCACTGACACTCATTGGAAACATTCCTTCAAACCAGATTCAAAATAGAGAAAATCTTAAGGTAATTAAGTCTAGAAAGTACGCCAAAAGGAGATCTGGCAGTCCAGTTTGGAACCATCTCAACAGCTGTGGAGGATTCACATCCAGAAATATTTCTCAGTTTTAAGGTGTTTCAATTATTATGCCTTAAAAATAAAAAAAAAGAGAAAAATGAAAAAGCCAAGGATGTCTTATATGAAATGTATTGCTACACGTGGAAAAAATGTTTCAACTGCTGTGAAATTAGTTCTTAAAAACATAAGACTTCAGTTAGGACTAGGAGGGTATACAAATCTTGTAGCCACTGGTACTCTATGGCACATGTTGCCCATCACATAATAAAAGATAAAGCTATACTGCTTTACAGAGTATTTCTGTAATGCCCATCTTCCAGTTGAAGTCCTTTTGGAGAGCATGTACTGAGGTATGGTGGTGGTGTCTTTCGGCTTTTCCCGGTTAGGGGTCGCCACAGTCAAACTCCGGTCTGCTAATGATTGGCAGTTGATTTTCACGAATGCTGAGGTGCCAGCTTGATGTTCAACCTTCAATGAAGGCACGCCCATTTACGCATGTCTTTCGAACGCCCATCCAACCACGGTGAGGACATACAGACTCCACACAGTAGGCACTCCCCGCACTCCAGCCAGGAATCAAACGGGAGAACCTCTTGCTGTGAGGCAACAACTCTACCGCTGCACATGTACTGAGGCATAACTTCCTGAATTTCAAACTCACCTCACGCACGGTGACTGGGCCATATTTGATGAACGATACTGCTTCACAGTTCTGTTTACCGGTATGATTATTATGATAACAAACAGTGAGAAATGTATTGCAAAAAAAATCCCTATAATGGCACCTTACTTGTATAATGGCATTTATTTTAAGATTGCTTACCAGAGACAGAATTTAAAAATGGGACCATATGTCCTACCTGCATATTATCATCATGTCACAAAAACATCTCTATCATTTGTATTGTCACCATTACGGATTTGACAGAAGCCAGATGGTCTTCCTTTGATCATGACACACTATGCAGCTAGTGTCAGGCTTTCCAAAATGGTTACCTCAGGCTCTCTCCTTTCTTTTTCTTAAATCGTGAATTTACTACAATGTCTCAGTGCTTTATTTCTCTAGTTTGGAAAACCACTTTCAAAACCAGGAATCAAATGGGCTACTGCAAATCCGTTGCTGCTTAAGAAACATCTTCAGTTGCAAATAATATAGACTTAGTTACCTTCAAACTCCCACTACAATCTATCACTGTCCCAAAACCCAAATAATTAATGCTCTATGAAATTTATTATCTTTACACTTGCAGCTGGATAGACCCTGACCAGGTCAAAAGTGCTGCTGAATCTATGAAGTTCTAGTCGTCATAAATTCTGAGATGTGTTAATAACCTGACAACAAGGTATTGATTGCCGACTTTGAAGACAGTGCATTCTATTTCCTTGTTGAAATGATGTACGAGCTGCCCCCATCCTCCCATCTTGGCTGTATATCTGCAGACAGGATTACTCAGCCACTATAAGGGTACTTGTGATGGCTGCTTGCCATTGGAGCTATACCACAGAAGACACTGTATTATACAGTACACCATTTACAGACACATTGCTTCTTTAACTCATAAATATCTGTTTTTCTGTTTAAAATGTTTTAAAATGCTGCTTAACTGTAGATGAAATTATGACTTGGAAAACAGCTGCACTTGCTGTTTTTCCTACTAAAGGTGCAAAGAATGCAGTCACTGTGCACATATTGTTAAGACTAACCGGTGACTCCGATGTCCTGTTTCATGGTCAGTACATATAGCTGCTGTTCTCCTTACTTGTCATTTTTTTGTTCTTGAGAGATACAGATAGTGTACGAAGCATTCCTATGCATGCATTTATATTATTAAGTTATCTAGAATTTACTTTGAACGGTTTAGCTTCAAACTCCAGCAGAATTTTGATATGTGAACAAATGTTAAGGATAATAATCAGTGAGGTACTGCTTGCTTGTGTAACTGGTCTTGTGATGGCTTAAGCAGAATGACTCAAACATCAAGCACACAGGAAGGGGGAAAGCAAAGCCTCCAAAATGCATTTCAATGAAATATCATTAGAGTTGTCCCTGGTGACAGTGTCAAGAGAATTATTATTCTTACCTGTTTCAAAACAAATCCTTAAATGATGACAAAAGTAAGAAGGCATCGGTGACTGGTTAATTAACTGCCTTAATCCTCTGTATATATGATGAAAATAATTATTCATTGACTCTAGAGTTAGACATATAAAATCCATCGTTTGGAACAGCTTACTATAAATACTAAACTGAATTGTTTTGTATAGATGTTGTGAAATTATTATCAAGGATTGCTGTAGTTTAACCCCAGAAGCCAAGTTTTTTTTGAACAAGTCCAAATGTGTTACCTGTTTACTTGTATACTGTGATGACAGCATATCTTCACATCTTAACCCTGTATAATTTAATCTAATTGTGTACGTTGGTACATACAGCTTTACATGTATTCTTGAAACTTTGCCTTTTGGACTCTTTTTATGCTAGTAACATATAATTTCCTAAGATAATGACTAGTATGGAGCTTGGGGTGTGGGTGGATGTTAGTCTCCATTTCAAAATACATTGGTCATACCTCATTTGTGTATGGTTTTAATATATGAAAACTAGCTTTATGATTCTAATCATTTTATTTGCTTATTTTTGTTTGATCTCCTCACCTGACTTCACATTGTCCCCGGCTGCTTCCTATGGATTCCTTGTTTGACCAGCCTTGGCTCCTCCTATTGCACCTTCTAAATGTATGCTCCCAGATGTCACACATCACTGGACAGGCATTTCAACTACAGAAGAAGTTGACCTTGTGGTAGATCAGAATTAGCCCTGGGAATGCAAGACCTAATACAGAGTTATGAGTGTGCAGCTAGGAGTCATCATACTTGCGGGAGTCATTCAGGGCATCCAGTTGTGAAACTGGCTAGTGCAATGACATTAGGGTGTCACTGTCACCATACCTCATTTACTCTGAGATGACTTGAGAGGTTTCCGATCTTCACTAGAAACTACACAGTCATCTGATTTCCCCAAACTATTCCACATACTGGAGAGATTGCAATCAGCTGCTTCATCCTACTACTCCTACCCAACCAGCCCTACCAGTGATCCAGGTCCGTTCTCAAACTGATGTCACTCACAGTACAGATGGATGTTCCTTTTCTGTACCACTAGGCAAGATTCTCATATTTTTAACATCTATTATTTTTTGTTGTCATATTTATTGTTTCTTTTTTTACCTGACTCTTGTGGTGGCACAGTGGTGCAGAAGAAAGCTTTGTCACCTCACAGCAACAGGTTCCCCAGTTTATTTATCAGCTGGGCTGCCTTCTGTGCAGAGTCTGTATGCCTTCTCTTTGTTTGTGTGGGTTTCCTCCCACATTCCAAAGGCATGCAGTAGGTGAACTGAACACTCTACATTGGCCATATGTATGAGAGTGCATGCAAGTGTGTGTGGTGTGGATGAACTACCATGGCAGGACTAACCACCCAGTGGAATAAACCTTGGCTATAGATGATGTCACTTTTGAAGTGACACACCAACCCCATGTGCAAAATGAGAAAAAAGGTTTGAGGATGGATGGATGGATGGATGGATTTACCTGACTCATAAAATGCAAGAAATTTACTGAATGTGCATTTTTTTTGCTTCGAAAATGGATAATGAATATTAAGTTAAAAATAAAACTGCAATTTTTTTTGTTTCTATGTTAAGTTGTCTGCCTCTAAGAAACTTTTCAAAACATGTAAGACATTCAAAAAGCTTCATTTTCACTGTTTTCATCAGCAATGAGTTATACGGGGAAGAAAAAAGTCCAGAATTGTAAATATGTACAAGAGATAAGACATCAAGACCTTTTCTACATATCAGTTACAAGATAAATTCAACATCATACTGCGTCAGAGAAGCAATGAAGTATTACTTCAGGTCTTGATGTTATAACACTATGGGTAGACATATTCCACCTCATAGCAAATATAGAGAAAACATGCCTTGTGACCTTAAGTGGCCATGTGATCCCTACCAGTGATCATTTGATGAAAACAAAATAAGTGCAGTTGATCCATGTAAGGATTATTACTATTATTTTTTATGGAGAGTAGAATATATATTTTTTTAATTTATATCTCATGAAATTTAGAGATACTGCCCAGAAAACTTGGACCACAAACAATATATTAAATTAGATAAAAACATATTACACTACCCTCCAAAACAAAAAAATATCAGAACTCCAAACTTTTCTGGTTTTCCATAAATCATTTTCTAAATCTTGGCCATTCAGCAGTCTTCACCTGTACTCAAATTTAATAACTCAGCTGACATTGCTAATAAGTTTAATTCCGCCTTTATTATCTTCCTTACTCAACAGCTCTACAGAAAACAATGACATCAGCAAACTGCAAACTCTAATAACTCTCCATACTCTCTCTCTCTCTCCAGCCAGTTCTCACTTCTGTAATCATAAAACTACTACTTAACCTAAAACCCAACTCCATGAAAATCTACCTGGCAAATATCTAAACTGGCAGCCAAGGCCATAGCTAACCCTGTCTCATTTCTAATAAACCACTCTCTCAACGAATGCTATGTGCCTTTATTATAGAAAAATGTTACATCCTCCCCACCCACAAAGGTGATCAATCTACTCAGCACTCCAGTTATACACCTATCACCATCCTCTGGCCCTACTGAAAATACTTGAGAATTACATTCATATTGAAACTGCTACATTATAACCCACAAAATGCACTCCTTTCTCCTTCACAGCATGGTTTTCCCCCATTACAGTATCTCCACCACCTTCTTTAACTTCACTAGTACTGTTACCACAAGAATAAATAATAAGAATAAACTTATATCGACTCTCTTTTTTAATCCATCCAAGGCTTTCAACACGGTCTCCCACCCTATACTCTTACAAAAACTCTCCAGTCTAGACTTTGACAATTCAAAAAATGTATCCTATCTCAGAAGAGACCTGGCCCGTCCAAATGTCAGAGCCCACCCACAGTAGAGACGTAAGAAATTAAGGCTAGAATCAAAACAAAAAGTGCAAGAAATCAAAGTGAACAGCTATGGCAAGAATCCAGGGTAATGATAATTTCAAACCAAGAACAAGGTCACAGTAGTTAAAAACACAGATTAGTGATACAGCACCAAGAGATTTTCAGGTAAAACACAGTTCAGCACTCAGCAGTAAATATACACATCTGGCTGGGTCTGGATGCAGCCCAAGAAACATTTGCAACTCATCAGCATTAAAAGCTAAAGAGCAGGTTTAAAGTACAAAATTGTCTTCAAAAACAGCACAGTTTAACAACAGAACTGTAAATGTTTGAAATACAGTGTAAAAAAACATTTTTTTCAGGCATTTATCTAGCTTTGGATTGATCTGAATGGACCAAAAAGCATACAGAACCAATGGCATCATTATTAAATGAGTTGAAGCAATTCAGAGGGTTAATAAAGCCCCCAAAAGCCAAATTATAGGAAAAAATAGCAGTCCAGAAGAGACGTAGTCCGTTCTCTACTGCCACTAGGGAGCAAATGAAAAACCTTCTAATGATAAAATAATGTCTAGAGCAATCCTGAATGCAGAAACAAAACATTAGGGCTAGAAGCCAAACAAAGTGCAGGATATCGAAGAAAACAGCTGCTGCAAGAGTCCAGGGTACTGATAATGTTAAACCAAGAACAAGGTCACAAAAGTACAATTCAGTACTCAACAGTAAACATAGAGTTCTGTATAGGTCTGGCTGCAGCACCACAAACCCTTGCAATCTATCAGCAATTACAGGTAAAGAGCATATTTAAAGTACAAGTCTGCTTCAAAAATGCACAGTTTAACAGCAGAATTTCATACAGTTGAAATGCAGTGCAAACCAGCATTTTCAGGCACTTATCTAGCAATGGATTGAGCTGGGTACACCAAAAAGCCTCTGGAAACAGTATCTTTGCTAAGTGAGATGGAGCAATTCAGAGGGTTAATAAAGCCCCAAAAGCCAAATTAGAGGGAAAAAATAGCAGCCCAGGTCAAGGACAACCATAATGCTTTCTTCATCTATGTCTGTAACATCAAAGGCAATAAACCATATTTATTGTAAATGGTGCCATCTACATGAAACCAAAGGATACAGCTAATCTCTTGGCTGACACATTTGGCTAGTACTTTATCCCAGCCCCCCAATGATACTCCTCAACAAATTCTGACATCTATCTCATGCCAACCATCACTGGAGACCCAGTTCTTTCAGCTCTGTCCTAGACCAAGAACACTGTACTGGTGGGTCCTGATAATATCCTAGGATGTCTCCTTAATAGCATTAAACATGAACATCAGTCTGAGTAGAATATCTATTCAACCAAAGCCTTCAGACAGGCTTTGTACCTAATAAATGGAGGACTGCAACTGTTATACCACTCCACAGGGGAAGCCCATTCACAAACCCAGGAATCTACTGACGTATTATCCTAATGAGCCTGCTCTACAAGGCTATAGAGAGGATAATCATGGATATCATAAATGATGACATAGGTAACCTACAAAAACTAGTCCCAAGTCAATTCAGGTTCATCAAGGGCATGGCTTGCCTGCTAAACCTAGTAAACTTCTTTGAGAAGATTACCAAAGTGATGGATGAGAACAAAATAGTACATATGGCCTCCTCCAACCTGGCCAATGCATTTGCCACAATATCCCACTCAAGCATTGTTAAAAAGTTCCCTAAAATAACTATTAATCTATATGTCACCCACTGGATAGCCAGCTGGCTTACTGACTGGATCCAAGAAGTTAGAATAGGGGAATCTACTTTCAGAAAAAGGCCAGTTACTAGTGGGGTCTCTCTGGGCTCACTGCTGTGGAAACTGCTATTTGGCATCTACTTCTCTGAACTCAAGGATAACATCAAGGGTCTCTGGCTGACAAAGTTTGCAGATGATTGCAAATTGGGAGTAGTCATGGATTTCCCCCAGGATACTAATATCCTCCTAGAGGGACTAACGCAGACTAATATTTGGTGCCAGAGTCATGGCCTAAAACTCCGTGCTAAGAAGTTCATCATAGTATCGTTCAGCAAAAAGGCCACCCCTGCAAACTACCAAATTGATAATATACCCTGACAATAGACCCTAGAGTCAGGGATCTGGAAAACCATGTAGTCAGAGATTTGGCATTTGACCAACATCAAGATGCTCTGGAGACTTAACAGCACAAACCTCGCAAATTTATTAGAAATGTTTAGTGCTTTCATCCCTAAGCATTGGGGACTTCATCTGAACATAAAAAAAAAAACTTTGTTAAAACATTTAATTTAAAAGTTTGCATCGTGCTGATATCATGTGACTAGAGTAAGCCAATGACTGGCACTTTAATATAGAGCAGCACTACTTGAAACAAATTACATAACAATGAACCAGTATACAACCACTTAAACCTACAATGGTCATTTAACTAACTATAAAATGATGCTATACTTATAACAAAACCATATATTTAAAAAAATATAATGTTTTGCAAGCATTCAAAACCCTTAACTCCCCAAAGAACAACAACACAGGGCTGGACTGGTAAACATTTTGCTCATTAAAAAAGCCATCTTAAGGATAAAATACTACTTCATTAACTTAATTTCAGGGGACCAAAACTTCAAGATACTTACAAGGGGATACTGTATCATTTATACCTGGGTATTTGGTGGCATCCAATTGTAATTCCTTCCAGAATTCCCTTTTCTCTAACAAAACACCCCAAGTCACCCCTTGAATCATATAGTAACCTCTCCAATTTAAAAAATAAAATGGTGTGAGATGGAGACTTACATAGTTAGGGCATTGTTACTATTCATTTTATTAATGTTGTATATGTGTTCCCTAACTGTCTTCTCTGTCTTCCCCACATGGAAACAAGAGCTACATTTTTTTAATAAATTTATGAGGTTTGTCCTTTTAAGTCTCCACAGCATATTGTTTGTGCTTAGTTCTTGATTTTCTTAAGGTACTTCACTGACATGTTTCTACTGCGGTAAGGAAATCATTTCATGTTGCAAAACTTATAAGTAAAAGGTATGTCATCTAGGTCTAAAGAAGTCATTGTATAGCTGTAGTCTGCCCTCATAAGACTTGTCATTCAGTACAATGGCCCCTTTGGCATGTACCTCACCAGGCATATGCATCATTTGAAACAGTCACAGAGATTTCTCACAAAAAAAAATTACAACAGTTAGAAAACAAGTCCTGTGCAGACCACCTCAAATCATTGCCCCTGCATTCTGTTTCCTACAGGCTGCTGAGAGGCAACCTATGCTTCATCTACAAAGTTTCCTCAGATCCAGTACTAATGGATCTGTTATTTGGAAAACAACTAGCATCAGAAACACCCAGTCTATGGACATAAATCTCAGGTCATTACCCTAGTATTCTACTATGATGCTAAAACAGACAAATAGATAGGTGGGTGGATAAAAGTAATAAAAAAAAAAGGTACACAGATGCACTGTACTGGTTGCTATCTGTAAATAATGGTCATACACCCCCAAAGTGTGATACTACATTAACCACAATTGCAATTATGGAAAGTGTTACTTAAGATTTACTAAATAAAGATGTGTAAAATGCATGAATGTCAGAAGACAGACATATTCTTTGCTATTTCTAAATAGCATTTTCAGTTTTGAGGCTTAAGATTTGTCCTTAATGACTGAAGGTATGCTTATCCATGTGAAACATATGTCTATATGTCTACTGAATTATCTAACAGTCATTACAATAAGTTTACTTTAGAATGAACAGTTGACAGTGAATATTTTAGTCTCCATATTACTTTCACTCTCAGTTTGCCTATCCAATCTCCCTGGCATGTCTCGGATTCTGAGATCCACTTCCTACTAAGTATACAACCCTCCTACTACTGATTTCCATCTCACTTGCAAAATTAACTTCCCTGACATTTTCCTCAGTCCACCATAGGTTTTTTTGGCAATGACAAGGCCTAAAAACTCTGTGATGGTAAACAGCTTAGGTGTTTCCAGGGTTAAAGCTCTGGTGGTGGTTGTACTGTTGCTATTGGGTAGACAACAGTTGCATGCTGGGACTAAAGTACTTTTTCTACTGATGAATGTTATTGTTGATGATGTCACTGCAGAACATGACTGTACCCAGCTACATGCTGTCCTCCTTACTCCCAATGATGCTCAGTCCTCCATTCTCCTCCTAATATGGGCAGGAGACTTTCAGAGGGAACACAGCCTTTCCCTTGTTGGCCAATAAAGTGAATATTCAACTTTTTTCCTCATGTGAGTATGCAACATTTAAGGCAGATGTAGCTTTGCTTTTATGTCAGTCATGTAGCACATTATTTGTTCTTTAATATCTTATGCCATAAAGACATCTTTCATGTTGTTTTTTTCCCGTTTTTCAGAATTCAAAGAACCTATAGTAGCTATAAGTAATCAGTGTGTCAGCCATCTTCTGAGATGATTTAAGCTTCAGTATTGAGCACTTCACCCAGGTAAAAGAAATACGTTTATTTAGACATGCTTGTTAACATTTTATATTTCAGCAGGTTTTGTTTACTGACTTGGTAAGCTGAGGTAAATATTCTGAAAGGTCACAAGAGGGATAAGAAGTTATATTACCGCATTTGAATCATTCTATGTTTATATGTATTCTTTGCACTCTACCTTCCAAGCCAAAATTTGGAACTCCCTTCCTTTCTCTCTGTAAGAAATGCAGCAAACACCAACTCTTTTAAGCAACAATCAAGAAAATATCTAAAGGATGCCTGGCTCCATACACGCATGACTTAGATCATAAATGTCCTGCCCTTTATGATTTCTTATTTTTTCCAAGTACTGTATCCTTAGTTATTGGCCCAGTATCTCCTCAGTGTCCTCTCTCTCTCTTTTTTCTTCTTCCTATACAAAAACATTCTCTCTTCTCCCCACCCCAAAAAACGTTTCATAGCTCATTACATGAAGCAGCTATTAATTAATAATACTCTGTTTGTATATCTCTGTTTACTGCTTTCTTTATTTAATCTTGGAATTTTTCTGGAGCTTTTCTCCCCTAGCCTCCACTGAAATGGGGTATCTTTCTGCCCATGTGGACTAAATGTAATAAATAACATAAATATGAAGCCAACAAATGAATTCAATGGTGAAAATTCCACAGCTAGTGCAATAATATCCATTTGGCAGATGGGCAGCTGAAGGTATAGCTGTATTCCTTACATATGATGTAGTCACTAGCATAGGGCAGAAGGGGAAGGCAAGTAGGGTCTTAACATGTCATAAAATACATTTCTACCTTACTGATATGAAAAGACTAGTCTTAACTATAGATGACCAAAGACATTAAGTTGTCTTGCATGACCTTTGAGTCTCCATACCACTTAAGAAAACTTAAACAATATTAAATTACTGTAATATGAAACAAATGTTTTCCAGTTAAACTTCAGCTTTGTAAAATGCAGAATGCATTTCTTGTAGCCAGAGTAAACCAAAGTTTGCATATTTGTGTTAAGGCTTATTTAGATGGTTGGCAGGAAAATAAGAAGGAAACTTAAATTTTCTGAGTAGTTAGTAACAATATCTCTGTTCAAAATATTCAGCTATCGACGTACTGTCTGACATCTTAATTAAGTTAAGCAGTAACCATTTCATGAAATTAGTTAAAAGTGACATGAACTTAATCGTGGTTTGATCTGTGACCATGTATGTATTGTTCATAGTCTGAAGCAAATAAATGTCAGATGTTCTACACTCTGGATTATGTTAACTGGACAACCAGTAGTCAGTTATATATATATATATATATATATATATATATATATATATGTGCACATGGACAAACAGATAGAGGTGTGTGAGTTATAAATGTTAAACAAGAAAGAGGTACCATGCGTACGTCAAGTTTATTACAGCTTGATACAAAGTTTGCTAACATTACAAAATGGCTGCAGTACATATTACATTACAGGTCACTAAACAGTTTTCTAAAAGAGCTTAGCTTTATCACCTTTTCTTGTCTGATTGCTTGTATCCATCATGAAATGCATACATACATTTTTCAATGTTCAGAATTCTATTCTATTTTACTATTTTGTTTACAGAGCATGGAAATTAGATTATGCTATATAATGCCTAATTTTTCACCAATTCCATTGCTGGTCAAACAAATTTAACTGATTCTATGTTTCACATTTTTAAATAAAATACTGACTACCATCTGTTGTATAACCAGTTAAACAACCAGCTTATGCAAATATAATGTAACATTTGTTTACATACAAATCTGTTCTTGCTTTCTTATGTCTCTTTTTTCCTTATATTGTAGTTTGTTGCTTAAAGGGTCTGCTTTATTGTATTGTATGTTGCTTAGCATGTCAAACAGGGTCTATATCAGAACATTGAAGTATTAAAACTTCGAATGTTCTGATATTGAACACTATTCAGCGAACGCTAAAAATAGCGAAGCTCCAGAACAGCAAATTCTTTCCTCTGGAAAGAATTTGGTTGGCCGTTTCTGTGGCTTTACTTTTCTTAGCGGTGTGGTGGAAAGTTACGGGTTGGGTTCAGGTAAGTGTGCGATTGTTTGTATGTTAGGGTTAGGGGTGGGTTAAGTGAATTAGGGTTAGGGCGCAAGTTAGGTGAGTGTGCGATAGTGACGGACGTTAGGGGTTGGGTTAGGGTGCAAGTTAGGTGAGTGTGCGATAGTGACGGACGTTAGGGGTTGGGTTAAGGTAAGTGGGTAGACAGTAGTGTATGTTTAATTTAGTGTAGAGTTAGATGTAGGAATTTAAGTTTATGTGTGTGGTTGCTGTTTGTTTGATGTGCTTGTGTTGTATGTGTGTGTGTTTCGGAGCAGCAAATTTTTTCCATGGGAAAAGATTTGCTGTTCTGAATGTTCGATATTTTCACGTTTAGATGTTTTGACGCTGATGAAATAGCGTTCGCTGTTTTCATCTTTCGATAACGTGATATAAACGCGTCAAACATATTACTAACTTTGAATCTGATGTTAAATATGATATATCCTAAATGTATTTAAGAACAAGAAAAGTGATTCTGCTTACAAAGGACATAATATCACTGATACAACATTTCATATCCTTATAAGAAAAGCATACTGAATTGCCCTGTTACTTAGGTCACCAGCCCTGTAACAGTGCACTTCCACTCTTGCAGACTCTGTCTGAGATTTATAAACATGGGGTAATCTATCAGCCCAGGCTAGTGTGTGGTTTGAAGCACATACGTGAGACTTGTTTAAGAGACCAGGCTCACAAAAGTGAAATATCATACACAGCTTTATGCCTGGAGGAGTCCAGGTTCACAGTTGGTGCGCAAATGGAGTACCACTAAATCTGCAATTCACAAATGTGCGATTCGAGGCCTACACTAAGGAGCAGTGTCGGGTATTCACGGGTGTCCAAATGCAAATGAATTGTACAAATAAAGCACAGTAATGGCAATTATGTGTTATGTTCATATAGCTGGCCAACTACATCACAATTTTTTGTGCTGATACTGCTCATAGAAGTTAACACAAATGCCTCAAGATCCGCTGAGCTCTCATCACCACTTTAATTCCAAATAAAATGTTAGAACAATCCTTTAAAAATGAAACACAGGTTCAAAAACAATGTTGTTTTAAAACATAAATCCAAGCGCTTTCATCCCTCTAAATCAAGGACTTCTTCAGAGTCAGTTCTATTGTTCTAACCTTTTATTTGGAATTAAAGTGGTGGTGAGAGCTCAGCGGATCTTAAGGCGTTTGTGTTAACTTCTTTGGTTTGTGTTTGCTGCAACATGTTTGGACTCCTGATACTGCCCATACTGCCAATAAACAATAGTTTCTCACAGTGGATTTAACAACAAAGCCTAGGGTGCAGTACAGAGAATGCACCCACACTGACTCAACTGCACTTAGCCTACTTTCAAACAGTGATGCAGCAAAGCTCCTACCAGGAACTGCAGCAGTGCTTCTCATCCCTTCATTAGCACAGCATGTTAGCGCATCAAACTCAGCAGTCACGGCAACATCAACCACAGCTTTAATAAACTATAGGTGCACTGCCAGGCACTGGAAATAATATCAATGTGGATGAATACTACAAGTCAGTCGAAACACCTGATAGCAAACAGCAGACCTCAACTTTGCTTGCAAGAAATAATGTGTTTATGTTGAAAATGTGAAGTGTCAAGAAACATTGTTTAAGGTCTAGTACTTCTGATACATGTATAGCCTCAATGATGGTATCTGCTGACTCACACACACACTGCTACATGTGGTAATCTGTTATCACATACAGGTTCTGGAATGGTACAATTGTACAGGTGAGGGTGGACACAATTAAATGTATCCATTGAAACAGCCTGGCTCACTACAACTGCATACAGCACTTAGTGTACACTGTCCTGATAAAAGGTCTGGAATAGTCTCAGTGCAGTTCAACAGTGAAGGTAAGTGATGGATCAGTAACGCATGTCTCCATTACAAATCACACTCCCCCTGTACCTCAAAATATACACTGTGTGTAAAAGCTACTTCTGTTACTGCACACAGTTTTATGAAGCTTCCAGACTGTTTTCATTCTGGCAGCAAACATGCCCACCATAACATACTATGTGCAGAATCTATGGTCTTGGAGCAAGTAAAATTAAAAAAAAATCTCAATTTCTCGATTCAGTATACAATGAGAATGAGATTATGACGAAGATTTAATATATAATACACAAACAGAACTCTTAAACATTTGTTATAAAATATGATAAAAGCAACCAATTTAAGTACATTTAATACTCTCTTAACATTACAACTTATAATGGTAATCTAAAGAAATATGAATTCCAAATTATAAATTCTGACATTTCATTTATTTTAGTACAGTTTATATTACAGATCTGGTCAAGGAAATTGTATCTTTCCAAAACACAATCAAAATATGGAGTTGAAGCAAAGGGCATTAAGCAAAATCTCCAACAGAAAATGTAACTGCAAACCAGTGCTGGTAATTTGTGAAAGAAGCAGGTTTGAAACTGACATTTGGAAAATTAGTTCAGCACATAATTTTATTCAAAATGGACAATGTCAAGGCAATTAAGGAAGGAAATAACCATAAAAGTAAAGTAATTAAGCAAATTAACATGCAGGCAATTAAAAATTAAAAAATATTCATGTCAGATATGCATGAGAGAGTACAAGTTATATCTGCAAACATAATTCAAAGTCAGTAATATAATACAACCTAACACACGTTTAACTCTTAAAGGACAGAACACTGGTAGTGTTGTTAGTCAATTAGATATGATACAAAGAAATGGATACTATCCAAATGAAATTATGCAATGGCTTTCTCAGTTCCTCAGATGGCTAACGTCATGCTAAATTTTGGGCATGGTGTGTATATAAGAGTAGATTAGTAGAACTGCAGGATTATCATTCTAAAATGTTAATCATTTTGAGTTTAATATTAAATTGTAATACTTCTGTGCTGGCAAAATGCAGCAAACATAGCCTTTTTTTCTGGTAGAAATTGTGACGATTGGGGAGAGATGGACGAAGGCTGCCAGCCTAGTCAAATAGAATTTGATATATGATTCTGGCATTTGTAAATAAATGTAAAATAAAGGCATGTTCTCTTGAGTGTAGAAAAACACTGTAAAATGTGAACTTCAAGATAGTTACAACATTGCCCCCTTGCTGTAAAGAAAAACTAAGTCAAGCCTTTCAAATTTGTCTTTTGAAATTGAAATGATTTTGACATTCTTTGGTCTTTAAAGTTGGTTCCGGTCAGGCTGGCTGAAGACATTGTCTATTGTGTTAACTAAGGACTAATTGCTAGAGTGTATATGTGAAATGCCTTTTAGTGTTGTATTCTCCTGTGCAGGTGTTAGCTTGCTAAATAATGTAAATGGAGTTTCTATTAGCCTGGGAACTCAGAGCAGGTGTCAAGATGATGCAATATGAATACTGGGAAAACCTGTCAAAAATGATGTAATCTGGGGAGGACCCAGAGACATGTTTGATAAACTGCGTCTCAGAGAGAGATAGACAGCATTTTGATCTTGATATCCAACTTATCAGCACTCTGCTTATGCTCACATGTAAGTTTTAGCACTGTGATTTCTTGTAGGAATAATTAAAGCTAATAAAGATTAATTAGGTATTTTTCTTTGAAATCAGACCTGTCCTACTGTATTATTTTAAGTTTCTGTGTGATCTCTGAACTCTTAGATATTTCTGTGGTGTAGTAGTTTTGTCGTGTGTTTTAATTATTTGTTATTAAATATTTTTAAAACCATCTACCTGTAGCTGCTTTGTGTAGAGATAAGCTCTAGATTACATTGCATATTTGTAGAGGTTATTCTAATAGGCCACTCTAAAGTAAGCCTTGACTGTTAGTCATACTACCATTGGATAATAATATTGCATAGTAATAATTGGACACCCTTTTAAGGGCCTTTTAGTAGCTGATATTAACTGGGGGGTGGCAGTAATTACTACTGTATAGTCTGGGTAAAGGGGCACAGCTGGAGAATCTGTACCAGCCTTTCCCAAGAGAGTCTGTGAAGTTGTATAAATACTTATCTCAAAGTGCGTGTGTGTTGTGTCAGCTCCTTGGCAGAGACACAAAGCACTGGTTGGACAGAGAGGGTACTGAAGGTTCTAGCTTGCCCAGTTAGGCTGAAACCTGGACCCTATAGTTGTGCCAGTGGGGAGTCTTATTGGGGACCTGGTGAGCAAGGGAGCAGCCAGCCCCAGACTGACTGTGATCTCTGTGTGCACTTAAGGGAAATTGTACTTTACTGTGTGTATTAGTTATTCTTTCCTCTTCTAGGAGACAACCTCCCTGGTGTTAGTGGTGAGGATTGAGGCTCCTTGATTGATGGGCCAGGGCAGTCATCACAAGTGTTTGGCAGTGGTGGGATCTACTTCACATACTTATTGGCTTATACTGGTGTGGGTAGAGCAAATTCCTGTAGCTTATGTACAATGATCTCTAAAAGTGTTTTGTACTCTAAAATAGCCATGCAGTGTATACTCAAGAGTTCAGATCACAATTGTTTTATTTCTTTTGTTAGCATAGTGTTAGTCAGGGTGAGCAGGCAGCATGTCAGCAGAGGAGTATGGAATGCTGGTATGGAGCCAGCTGGCAGAGATGTGCCAAGCTAGGTGACTGGTGCATGGAAACCTGACTAAAGCAGACCTGATTGCAGCCTTGGTTACAGCTGCATCAGAAAACAGCAGCCTGGAGGACAATCAGACCATCAGTGGAGATACAATATCCTCGGAGAATGGACAGCCCAACCTTTCTGCTGTGGACTTAAAAATCCAGCTGGAGCTAGAGAGACTTGAGTTGGAGGCCAGGTGTATGGAACTGGAAGCAGCCGAGAGAATGAGGAGCCTAGAAGCTGAAGAACAGGAACGGCAGAGAAAGCATGAGAGGGAAATGCTGACTCTTCGTCAGGGTCATGGAGATAATGGGAAAGGGAGTAACCAGACTCCAAAAGCACAGAAGGTCAGTACATTTCTTCCACAGTTTAAAGAGACAGATAATTTTGATAGCTTCATTCATATGTTTGAGTGGATATGTAAACAGTATAAAGTTGACCAAGGGCTCTGGGTACAGTTCCTGACCCCCTTACTCCATGGTAAAGCTGTAACTTCTTTAGCAAAAATGCATGATACAGACTGTTTTGATTATACTGCTGGAAAAATACATTTATCAGAATGTTTTAAGCTAACACCAGAAATGTATAGGAAAAAGTTTTGTGCAGAATGAAAATGTATGTGAATATGTTGCTGAATTAGCACTTATTTTCATTAGCTGGGTGAGTAGTAGGTGTCACCACACTTTTTTGAAGAGCTGGCAGACCTTTTTTTGGAAACAAGCCCTTAGCACTTTGCCTGAGGACATGAGGATCTAGTTAGCTGATAGACAATGTGCTACTTAAGAGAAGTTAGGGAAGAAGAGAGACCTATACCTAGCAAGCATGGCAGCCCTGCACAGGAAAGGGATCTCCAGTCCTGCTCATAGGTCTAAAGGAACCCATGGAGGACAGCACAGACTTCCCAACATAATCTGCCACTAGCAGGGGAAGCCACTAGTCCAGGTACACATCCAGGACCTAGGGTGAAATGTTTTGAATGCAACCAGTGGGGCCATGTGGCATACAGATGTCCACGGAGGCAAGGTGGGGAACCAAAGGTGAGGGAGCCAGTAAGTGGGAAAGATGAAATACAAATAGTAGGTTGTCTTGAAACAGCAGGGGTATGGAACTACCATTCTGCAGATGTCCTAAGGGGGAAGGATTTGGATGAGGCAGTACTATATACTTATGCAGTTACATGCAGTGAGACTTGGAGACAAGCATGTGGGTCTGGTAGCCTGGGGGAGACTCCAACAGACTGCATACTTGCAACCAGGTCTGCTGAGGTGGTTACTTCAGGGAGTGAGCTACACTGTAGCAGTGAGACTGAATGTGAGCCACAGCTGCTTGTGGGTACTGATGTTCCCTTAGACAGGGTAACTGCAAAGGTAGAGGTGAGTAATAGTACCCAGGCTGACAGTGAGGCACCACTGTCAGAGGATGCCAGACTTCCTGTGGAAGGGGAGCTGGGAAGGGTTACCAGGAGAGACTTAAAACAGGCTCAGCTCTCAGACCCTACATTGCAAGGCCTGAGGCAGGTAGCTAGGGAGGCACCTGATTCTCAAGGGAAGGGGGAATCTGTATACTGGAACAAAGGGTTACTTGTGCAGAGAGTGGACCCCTGAGGGAGGGCTAGAAGGTGAGAGATTACAGCAGTTGGTAGTGCCTAGAGATTACTGTCTGGTGCTTCTAGCCATAGCCCATGATATTCCCTTTGCAGGTCATAAAATGTACAAAGGGGTGTATTATGCAGAACTTCTATTGGCCTGGAATTTCCAGAGATGTAACAGGGTACTGCAGGACCTGTAAGCAGTGCCAAAAGGTAGGCAAGGCAGGAGACAAGGTGAAAGCTCCTTTGATGCCTTTTCCTGTGATTGAGGAGCCATTTCAGAGGGTAGCTATGGATATTGTGGGCCCTCTGAGTACCCCAAGTACCACAGGAAAAAAGTATATCCTAGTGAGTGTAGATTATGCTACACAATACCCTGAGGCAGTGGCTTTGCCCTCCATTGAGGCAGAGAAGGTGGCAAATGCTTTGCTAGAGATTTTCAGCAAGGGAGGTTCCCCAAAGGAAATAATGTCCGACAAAGGTGCCAATTTTATGTCAGACCTGCTGACTTGTCTGTGGAAGTCCTGTGGGGTGAAGCACATGAAGACCACCCCCTACCATCCCCAGACTAATGGTCTTGTTGAGAGGTTAAACTCTACAATCAAGTCCATGCTATGGGCATTTACAGATCAGTTTAAGAGGGAGTGAGACAAATATTTGCCCCATTTGTTGTTTGCTTACAGAGAGGTTCCCCAGGAATCCACAGGTTTTTCACCCTTTGAGTTGCTGTATGGGCATAGGGTGATGGGACCTCTAGATTTGATTTGAGAGGAGTAGGAAGGTGAGTGAGAGTCTCACAAAGAGTCTGTTGTGGCATATGTCCTGAACCTCAGGACAAGTCCTAGGGAACTCATGGGCCTGGCCCAGGAGAACCTGGCAGAATCCCAACAGAAAAAGGTGTGGTATGACAGGAATGCTCGAGCTAGAGAGTATGCTGTAGGGCATTATGTGATGGTTCTCATTCCTGTCAGACACAAGTTGCAGGCAGCTTGGGAGGGACCCTACAAAGTGCTAAGAAAGGTAAGTGATGTTAACTACATGGTGGGAGTGTTAGGCAGATGGCAGGGGCACAAATTGTACCATGTTAACATAATGAAACCTTACCATGATAGGGAGGCCCTTGTGCTGAGCATTTGCAGTGGATTGCAGGAGGAGTCTGAGAGAGATCTTGTGAATGATCTCCTCAGTGAGGCTCGGGCTGACACCTTGGTGGAAGGGGTAGCAATATCCCAGCAGCCATCTTCTACCCAGGTTCAAGAAATCCGAGCAGTGTTGCAGGAGTTTGGGGGCATGTTCACCGGGAAACCAAGGAGCACCCACCTGGTGCAGCACAAGGTGGATCCAGGACCCCAGAGGCCTATCAGGCAGGCCTGTTATAGGGTGCCTGAGAGAGTCAAACAGACTCTGAGGGAAGAAGTACAGGAGATGTTGGAACTTGGGGTAATTCAAGAGTCCAACAGTCCCTGGGCCTCGCCAGTAGTGCTGGTGCCAAAGACAGATAGCAGCACCAGGTTGTGTGTGGATTTACAGGAAAGTAAATAGTCACACAGAGTCAGATGCTTACCCCATGCCTAGGACAGATGAGGCTCTTGAGCAGCTGGGTGGGGCTAAGTATCTTACAACCATTGTTCTTACCACGGGTTACTGGCAGGTGCCCTTGACTCCCAGTGCTAGACAGAAGTCAGCCTTTGTGACTCCTTTTGGTTTGTATGAGTTCACAAAGATGCCCTCTGGGATGAAGAATGCCCCAGCGACTTTTCAGAGGCTGGTAGATAATATCTTAACAGGAGCAGGAGGGTTTGCCCTTGCTTACATGGGTGATATTGCTATATACAGTCATTCCTGGCAAGAGTACCTTCAGCATGTCAAGGAGGTGCTGGGCAAACTACAGAGGGCAGGTTTAACCATTAAGCCGAGCAAATGTCAGGTGGGTATGGCAGAGGTCTCCTAGCTAGGAAATAGAGTGGGGAGCAGTAAGATAAGGCCAGAACCTGCCAAAATGGAAGCTATTCAGGCATGGCCTGCACCTGTTACCAAAAGCAGGTAGAGACATTCTTGGGGATAGCAGGGTTCTACAGAATGTTTGTTTCCAATTATAGTACCATAGCTGCTCCCTCACAGACCTGACAAGGAAGAACAGGCCAGATAAGGTAGTGTGGACCCCAGCATGTGAGCAGGCATTTCAGAAGCTTAAGGAAGCTTTGGGAGGACCCCCTGTGTTAGCCAGTCCAGACTACAGCAGATACTTTGTTGTGCAGGTGGATGCTTTAAACTATGGGGTGGGGGCTGTACTTAGCCAGATTTCTTCAGAAGGAGAAGAGCACTGAGTGGTTTATCTCAATCATAGGCTCCAACCTAGGGAGGAATGCTATGCAGTGGTAGAAAAGAAATGTCTAGCCATAGTGTGGGCACTACAAAACCTTCAGCCTTATCTGTATGGAAGAAAATTCACTGTGATGACAGATCACAACCCTCTAATGTGGTTAAACAGAGCCAGTCAGCAAAATGCCAAGTTGCTAAGATGGATTCTGAGGTTGCAAGCATATGATATGTCAGTGCAGCACCGCAGTGGGAATAGCAATGCCAATGCAGATGGGCTCTCAAGACAGGGAATGGGGTGAGATACACACAGATAGACCTGACACTCTCATGTGATGTTTCTCAAGGGGCACTTGAAAAACTTGCTTGAGTTCCCCAGTGGGGAAGAGATATGATGATTGGGGAGAGATGGATGAAGGCTGCCAGCCTAGTCAAATAGAATTTGATATATAATTCTGGCATTTGTAAATAAATGTAAAATAAAGCCATGTTCTCGAGTGTAGAAAAACACTGTAAAATGTGAACTTCAAGATTGTTACAACATTGCCCCCTTGCTGTAAAGAGAAACTAAGTCAAGCCTTTCAAATTTGTCTTTTGAAATTGAAATGATTTTATGACATTCTTTGGTCTTTAAAGTTGGTTCCTGTCAGGCTGGCTGAAGACATTCTGTCTATTGTGTTAACTAACAACTAATTGCTAGAGTGTATATGTGAAATGCCTTTTAGTGTTGTATTCTCCTGTGCAGGTGTTAGCTTGCTAAATAATGTAAATGGAGTTTATATTAGCCTGGGAACTCAGAGCAGGTGTCAAGATGATGCAATATGAATACTGGAAAAACCTAAGTGTCAAAAATTATGTAATCTGGGGAGGACCCAGAGACATGTTTGTTAGTGATGTTTTATAAACTGTGTCTCAGAGAGAGATAGAAAGCATTTTGATCTTGGTATCCAACTTACCAGCACTCTGCTTATGCTCAAATGTAAGTTTTTAGCACTGTGATTTCTTGTAGGAATAGTTAAAGCTAGTAAAGATTAGTTAGGAATTTTTTTTTTAAATCAGACCTGTCCTACTGTATTATTTTAAGTTTCTGTGTGATCTCTGAACTCTTAGATATCTATGTGGTGTAGTAGTTTTGTCTTGTGTTTTAATTATTTATTATTAAATATTTTTAAAACCTTCTACCTGTGGCTGCTTTGTGTAGAGATAAGCTCTAGAATACATTGCATATTTATAGAGGTTACTGTAACAGGCCACTCTAAAGTAAGCTTTTGACTTAGTTATATTACCATTGGATAATAATATTTCTCAGTAATAATTGGACACCCTTTTAAGGGCCTTTTAGTAGCTGATATTATTAACTGGGTGGTGGCAGTAATTACTACCGTATAGTCTGGGTAAAGCGGCATAGCTGGAGAATCTGTACCAGCCTTTCCCAGGAGAGTCTGTGAAGTTGTATAAATACTTATCTCAAAGTGTGTGTGATGTGTCAGCTACTTGCAGGGACATGAAACACTGGTTGAACAGAGAGGGTACTGGAGGTTCTAGCTTGCCCAGTTAGGCTGAGACCTGGACCCTATAGCTGTGCCAGTGGGGAGCCTTTTTGGGCACCTGGTGAGTAAGGGAAATTGTACTTTACTGTGTGTATTAGTTATCCTTTCCTCTTCTAGGAGATGACCTCCATGGTGTTAGTGATGAGGATTGAGGCTCCTTGATTGCTGGGCCAGGGCACGGTTGTCACAGAAATCTTTAAGAAATAAGTTTACTTATTCACTTACTTAGCCGAACTGGTACACTACAAGCTGTACAAGGTGAAAGCACATTTTAAAGTCCACTTTCATTTGTTTTTATTCGGTTTGGTTACACTCCAACAGTCTCTGCTATGTATACATATCTTTAGTGCACAAAGATATTTTTTCTAAAGAAACAGCTTTCATTCGAGTTGTGAAAAACAGCATGTTTATGTTTCAAAGTTATGTAGTTATAAACTGGAATATTATAGTAAATGATGTGAATGATTTAGTTAGTTCCCTGCAATAAGCAATCACTTGTCAATGCCTAAGGTTAGCTTGTACTGGAGATGAACAATGCTAGTAGTGGTTAAAGATGTTTGGTTAATACAACAGGAAAGCATGAAGCAGTGATTAAGACAATTCAACTTGGGCGGCCGCGTTGGTGCACCAGTTAGCATTGCCGCCTCACAGCAAGAGGTTCGCTGGTTCTATCCTCAGCTGGAGTGCCTTCTGTGCGGAGTCTGCAAGTCCTCCCTGTGGCCGCGTGGGTTTCCTCCAGATGCTCCGGTTTCCTCCCACATCACAAAGACATGCTGTAGGTGGATTGGACACACTAAATTCGCCCTAGGTGTGAGTGTGTGCCTTCTGTGGAAGGTTGGGAGCCGGGCTGACAACTCAACACTGTAAAACTCCACTGCCAATCATGAGCAGACAGGTGATCCACTGTGGTGACCCCTAACTGGGAAAAGCCGAAAGAAGTCATCCTTCAATTCAACTTCATGAAGGAGTCAAACTCCACATGTAGAGCTATTTTTGTACAATTGTTTCCAACTTTATTTTTGGGCTTTTGACTTCTACTGGGACTGAGAACTCTTTACTTGTTCTGTAGAGAAGTGGGTAAAGGCTGTTCCTAAATGTTGAACTTAATAGGATCCAGAAAACACAACAGTAAGAATGAAGCTACCTTTGAAGCAGAAGCAAGGGAACCAGATTTGCTAAATCTTACCAGAGCAAAATAATCAAACTGAAACATGACGATATTTTACTCACTGTAAACTTAGAAAATGTCAAAATACTGTTCATACAAAATGTGTCAGTTGAGTAACAAAGTTTATATGCAAAATTCGGTGCAGTATGTATTACCCAACTTCAGAAAGCTGAAAACGTAACATTTCAGGTTTGCACATGTGAAAAAACTAGATCAATACAGCAGGGTATAGTTACTCAGTATAGTATTCCCCTGCCATCCAACTTGTAGAACTAAGCATTCTGAATACACCGAAGGATGATTGCTTTAGTTTCTTCCTGCTGACCCGCTCATACGTTTTTGTTTTACTGAACTGATATCTTTAATTAGCATGATCGAAGTTCATCTCCAGTCCAAATCAAAATTAGACATTGAATTCTTTTCAAGTAGAGTTTCTCCCAAGCTTCATCTGAAAGTGGTCTCTCAGTTCAGTTATACAAAGCAAGATAAACACAAGTAAAATAAATTGTATGCTGTTAAATATATTAGATTTTAAGATTAAATTGTATGCAGTTAAATGTAAAGAATTTTAATCATTTGATATTTGTTAGCTGTCTCAAAAGCCTAATCCAGAAATAAAATATTTTCAGCCATGACCACAGAGACAAAATACAAAACAAAGGCATAAGTACATTATGTTAAGTAAGAGAATACCATAGGATACATGGTAAATAAAAACACTGCATGATTTTTTAAGAAAATATTAATATCAAGAGTTAAAGACCGTCAAACCTGAGAGATTTTGTCTCCTTTTAATGGGAATTGGTAATAACAGGAGCACATCTCTCCAGATAAATGCCAATTCAGTTAATTTGCAAATGTTTGTAAGTTATCTACTAAATATTCTGTCAGCATGATGATTCATTTCAGAATCCTTTCTGTAAGCTTAGCAGATCTATTCCAGTTTGCTTATCACAATTTAATATTATTTTTCCAAGATCCTGTAGGCCAATCAAGGCTTGGCAGCTAGATGCAAAGTCCAAGTTATGTTCCACCCTTGTTTCTTCATTTCATACCAAGATTAGTGTTATGAAGTAACTGCAGTATTATACCTTCCCTGCATTATAGTTAGTTATGAGCTAAATATACTAACTACATCAAGGAACTGACTACAGAAATAATGTGGCAAAATCTATAGAGGACAGTGTCAGATACATAGTGTAGAAAGCATGGGGTTCAAGTAATAGCTCAACCATCTGTTTAAAGAGGACTGAATGAACATTGCTAGGTCACTCATCCATCAGGGAGAGAGACAACTCTGAGTGACCAGTTGGATGATACCTAGCTGTAGCACTCGTGTTACATTTGTGGAGTATGGCCCTAGACCACATGCGTTGCCATCGTCAATATGCATGTACCACAGGATCTAGCGTGCAGAGACATGTTTCTTTCAGCAGCATGCAACAGTAAATCAGAAAGGTGCCAAGGAGGAAAGGAGTGCTCTACTAGGAATAGAAGGCTACCCTACATGGCCAATAAGCTAGCCTCTCCCCATCACCTGATTCTCAATGCCAGTGGACTGAATGAGCTGAGTGGGCTTCCAGGGCAAGAACAATTGGGAAAAAGGCTATTACCTCACCCAGAAATAGTCTTCTCAAATTCCCTACAGAATGAATGGGCAAGAACAAATGGGATGAAGGCTTTCATCTTTCCCAGAAACACTCATCTCATACCTCTGTGGAATGAATGGTCAGGAACGAATGGGATGAAGGCTCTCACCCACCCAGAAACACTCAGCTCACACCCCTGTGGAATGAATTGTCAGAAACAAATTGGCTGAAGACTCACACCTCACCCAGTAATGTTCAGCTTACACCACTGTGGAATGAATGGACAGGCATAAAGGTATGAAGACTCTCACCTCACCGAGAAATGCTTGTCTCATACACTTGCACTATAAAGGCTGACTAGTGTCTTTCCATGAAGCACAGCTCCTCTCTAACAATGGTGTGTGAAGTTCTCATTGTCATACACATTGCAAGTTCTAGTGGTTTTAGTCATTTGCTTTATGGGCATGGAATGTCAAACTTGGAGATTGACTATGGAACAGATGTTCATCTTGGCTTATGAGTCACTGACTGTATCAGCAGTGTAGCACAAAGATTTTCCATACTGAGACATAGTCAATGACAATGGTCTAGGCCTACTCACAGTAAATTATTTCTCAGCACTACCTTAGGAACATACCTAGGGGGTTGTTCTGTGTCTGCCTAGAAAGCTTGTACCTTTTCAGTATTGCACACTAACCCTTCCTCAAGAAGGCAGAAAAAGTTGTGGTTAAAAACATTATCAATGCAGAATAAAGGACTCACTGCCACAGTCTGGACAGCTTTTTCAAATAATTTCTTACATGTATATTATGTATCACTTTGAATATAAAGAAGAATTTGTATTGGACATTGAAACACACCGTGAATATTTAAAACAAATTAAGGTACACTGCTCCTACAATATCTTACCCACATTACTCAGCAGAAAACTTGCCACATTTTCACCATATGATCCAGACTCTGTACAATACCAAATATTTTACGCTATTGGCCATGCTTATTCTAGAACCACAGTCCTCACAAATGGCTGCAATAGCTACTTGTGCATAACTGTAGCAAAACATGATAGAGAAGCTTATGTCAATTGAGAACAGATTATACTGTAGTAAACTGGCTTCCTCTCAACTTACTATTTGTAGCCAATAGGCTCTACCTTAGTGATAGTAGCTTCTACTTTTCTGGGAGTCTGTAAGCCATCATTTATATGAATTCACAGATCACACTGTACGTCTGCTGTATATCAGTGCTAGAAAAACAAACTACCCAAGTATGTAAGACAACCAGAGGCATCTAAAGCAATGTAACTGGCTAATTGGTAGTATCTGTACACAGAGAAGGGACATAAAAACCAAGAAATACAGTAAATCGTAGGTAAAGGGTGACTAACAAGTCACCTATTCAGTGTGGGCTATTAAAGTAAGCCCAAACTTAGTTAAAGGCAATTTGGAAGTCCAAAAAAATAAAGAGTAAGTATTGGGCACTGAAAGAACAAGAATGTTTATGACAGAGCTAAAATGAAAAACAAGCTTATTTAATAGTTTGCTATGGTTTGACATAGTGAGGCCGATACAAAACACACAATCTGCTGTATCATGCACTTTCTATAGTCTGCAGAGTAAAATATGGCATCACAATGAAACAGTAACTACGTACAGTATTTGATGTGAACAGCTGACTGTTGTAGAATGGTCTGCTTTAAAAATGTACTTAACAGGCAGCAGTATTTTAAAGCAGCAAACTAGATATTTTGTGCAGAGATGGGCAAATTTTTGTTATTACAAATTATGTTGCTTTTCAGATAAAACAGCCAGCTTTCAAGTCTTCCTGTCAATGTTTCAGATGAACAATCTATGGACATCTGCATTCCCTAGACCTGCATTGATAATACATATATTAACTGCAGAGAATGCTTCCAGTTCTCGGTGATTGCAAACAAATAACTGAACACCTCCCTCTGCTGTCTACTATGGGTCTATATTATTAACTCGAACATTCAGAATAGCGAATACAACTCCGTCAAAACATAAACTTCGATCTACAAATTCAAACTTCGATCTACAAATTCAGTGAACTACCAAACCATCGAACCTGAAGACATTGAACATGTTTGTTGGCCAGCAGCGTGATTATGGGGATGAGGAAATATATCCTTTTCCCCACTGTAGTGCAGTCTTGGAGTTGGTATATTTAATTAGGGTATGTGTGGGGGGGGGTGCAGGGGGGCTTGACCCCCTGCAAAACGTGTGTTAGTATAATTTTATTCAATTGGGTTTCACTTACCTGAATGGTGCTTTTGATGATGTAATGCATTTGATATCTTCATTTTCGATGGTTTGGTAGTTCGCTTGATTTGTAAATCAACAAGGTTATGTGTCGATGGAGTTGTATTCGCTATTCTGAACATTCGAGTTAATAATATAGACCCGTCTACTACAACTGCAGCTGAGTACATTCCAACAAAGCTATATGCCTCTCTTAATACAAGTTTAGGAAATGGAAACATTACCAGACTAAATGTTATAACTTTCTTCCAGGAATCTTCTTTAGGAATATACACGTTTCACAAATTGCTGGGATAAAAAAAATATATAGTTTGGAGTGCCAGCCATTCCAATCCCTGTAGTTTTGAGTACATTTATGATTTTCCATTTTGAATGCGTTGCATTGTTTTACTACTTGTTTTCTTACAAAACAAGACAATTTTCCATGTCATAAAATCCTCAGTCCTGTTCTCAGTTACCCTCCGTTTAAACTGGCAGATATTCTATTCTAGCACCTGTCATCAGAAAATCTTCCCAACAAGGGAACACATTGATTGTTATCATATTCTGCTCATATGTCATGAATCAGGCAATAGGAGCGTTCATTTTTAAAATACTCACATCAGAATTAATTCAAATCATTGGAGATACCCATGCTTTTCACAATACAGTAGCATGGGGTAGCCTTGCATGCAATCTAACCCTTGTCTGAATTAAACATCAAATGGGAAAAGCTCAGAGATAAGTGTGCTAACTGAAAACCAATGAAAATGAAGAAAAGTTGGAACATAACAATGTAATATAGAATATTTTAATAGTTATCAACATACATTTTGCACATAAGTTCAAACAGTATTTTCACAACAAAATGAAGAATAACAAAGTAATTAATGATTATTAAAAATGCAATTAAAAGCAACCAATGAAACAGACATTATAACATTTAATATGGCAATTTTGAAAAAAAAATATGTAAGAATATCAATTCTTGACAAAGATTTTGCTTTTAAAACTGGTAAAACAAAGACTGTGAATGGCAACTGGAGAAACATGTGTTTAAACTATTCATCTGCTTTGTTCGATTCTCGGCTGGAGTGCCTTCTGTGTGGAGTCTGCATGTTCTCACCGCAGTAGAGTGGCATTCAAAAGACATGCGCAAATGGGCGTGCCTTCATTGAAGGTTGGGCATCGGGCTGGCAACTCGGCACCATAAAAATCTACTGCCAATCATTAGTGGACCGGAGTTCCGCTGTGGCGACCCTTAACTGGGAAAAGCCGAAAAGACAAACAACATTCTTGTAATATCAAAATACTGTTCAAACCACTTCCACAAGATCTAGCCTGTTTATTATCAAAGTTTATGTTAATCAGCTAAATATTTAGCTCTACACTATTAATATTTGTCAGAGATTTACAATAAGTATTATATTAGTACTGCATTAGGGTGGGAGTTTTGCAATGTAAAACAATGTCCCTCTTCTCTGTGTACTCCTTCATCCATGCTAACTTTGTATTAAAATTTTAAGGTCACCTCTTGTGGATCAAAGTGTGAATTGAGTATATTCAAATTTACTATGTAGAAGTAATGAATATTGGGTGAAGGGTTAGCACATATTATATGGTCTATATATATATATATATATATATATATATATATATATATATATATAAAACAAAACAGAGACATGCATATAAATATGTTAAATTATAAAGTCAAGGATTATAAGGGGGATCCATGATGTTAAATCAACTTACATCGTTGACTTGCATTCCACTGAGTCCAGACAATTGAATTTACTCAACTGAGAATCACAAACACATTGGACTCCATTATGTTGAAAATAGTTAGAGCAGACAATTGATTATATCACCCTGCAGAACATAAAAGGTAAATGTGAGGGAAATGAAAAAAAAAACACCCTTTCAGTAACCTTCTCGCAGCATCCCACGTACAGTAGTTCACAAGGGAGTTCAGCATAATGCATATCACACAGAAAAACCAAGTATGAGAATATACAGCATAAGGAGGGCCAGGAGTAATCAGCCTGTGTTCAAACAGAAAAATGTGAAAAATGAGCAACTACGTATACTGTAGATAAATTAGATGTAGGACATTACACACATGAAGTAGGAGACCTATGGCATGTCGGAAATCATCCAGGCTGTAAGACCCATGTATATCAATAACATGTTGAAATTATTTTGTATGATCCCTTACTGTCTTATATTTGTTAAATGGTGGACAGCCAGTAGACATGCATAGTCTGAGATCTTCCACCAGATTCTGCTCCCTAACAATTATGGGGATCATTGACTGGACATATGACACTCTCCTTCCAAGTTGACAGTGCAGTTTGCTGTGCCATGTTTCCACTACATTTTATGAAAATACCAAAAACAAATGGTTTAAGGCTGCAATGCTCCTAAACTTTAGAGCAGGGGTCTGCAACCTTCACTATCAAAAGAGCCATTTTGGCCCCTCTCCTATCAAATAAAATTAATCTGGAGCCATATAACATATCTGGTCCGTAAAATGAAGATAACACAGCACATGACATTTTATATATAGTTATTATACTGTATATAAAAGAACTAAGTTTCTAAGAGCAATTTTTAAAATCAGTCCCTATTTTTGTTCCTTTGTTGATATTTTTATTGGGATTGCTCTCAGAGTGTGAGTGTGTGTCATACCTTTCATCCTCTTAGTGCAAGAAATCTAGACAAAGCCATAAATAACAGTGAGACAAAGGTCCAAAAACTGGGACATATTTTAAATATTGCTCTTACAAGCTTAGAAAGTTGACAGAACAGGTTTTGCATTAGCATGAATTTTTGAAGGGTATGAAGTATGAAACTCAAATGACTGTCTATATTTTCTGACTTCAGTCCTAAATAATTTGCCAATAATTGGCCAGAAAACCATAATTTTATGACAAACAGACCAAAAATATAAGGCAAAAATCATAACACACTGTGAAAATTTGTATAGCGGACTGGTAACTCTGTGTGTGTGTGTGTGTGTGTGTGTGTGTGTGTGTGTGTGTGTAAAATGCATGTTAACAGAAACAGTCTTATTTGAGCAAGTTTCTAAGTTTATAACAGCAATATCTAAAATCTGTCCCTGGTTTTCTTCCTTTGTTCCCCCTTTATTTGTGGCTCTGTCCAGACTTCTTCTTGAAAGAGTCTCAGAGGTATGCTGGGGAGGCATGGAAACCTTTCAGGAGATGCTGATGCTGCCAAGGAAATGCTCTATTGCTCTCAGTGTGTGTGGAATGCATGGCAAAAGAGACCATGTTATTCTACCAAGTGTTTAAGTTTATAAGAGCAATACTTAAAATCCATCGCTCAATCGCTGTGTGTGTGCCATGCGTAAGAGTAGCCATTACTTTTCAAAGCTACAGGGAGCCACTGCAGAGGAATGGAAGAGCCACAGGTTGCAATCCCCGGCGAGGGAATAGGGGATGAAATCTTGCAACAGTAGTACTGTGTGTTAAACTTACAGGTTTTTCCAAAGTACACAGACATCTTGAAAGTATTTCAGCAAAGCTTGCCCCTTGTAGAAAAATCCTTCCCTAGTTCTAAGAAATGCCTCCATAGCATCACGCTCTTCCAGAAACTCTAGGCCAACAGTTTCTTAACCTCCATATGAAATTTGCTTGATATACCATAAAATGGGGAAAGACCTAGATGTTGCAATCTTCTTTATTATTTTTGTGAGAAATGGAAGAAATATCCCTTAGCCAGCACAGCACTAATATTGCAGCATATACTTTTAATTGCTGCAAGTTTGACATCACAAAGTACATATTTCACACTTGCAGTAAGTGACAAATCTGTGAAGGGAGAAAACATACCTTGCCACAAATATTAGATGCTCTCACAGACTTCCTGAATAATAGACATTTTGTCAGTAAAATTATTTTAGTATTACCACAGTCTGTTACAAAGCCATTTATACTGTACTTTTGCCTAGGGATTTGTCCTTTAGTACAGAAAGTCTCATCCTTCAACCATGTGGTTGCAATGCTGAGATATACTAAATTCTGTTCTGCAAAAAACATAACACTGTAATATCGGTAGTATTGTCTGAATATTTTTTCATAATTAATACATCACAGTTTGTAGGGTAATATTTTACATCTATGCTGTTCAGTGAAATATCACCTGCCACACTACTCATCGGGTGTTATCTTCACAGCCTGATCAATCTGTGTGACATGGCTTAGTGAGATGGCAGATAGACTACACTTGGTAGGGATACTCAATATAAAGTCATCTGCAACAAGATAGGGTGTATCCCAGGGAAGTATTGCCCATGCCTATAAACTACTACCTGCCGTATATTAATCTATTTCATGTGGGTTGCTACCGTGATGATGAGCTACAGGCTTACACAGTTGCTGCCAGACAGTGTTGATAAGTGTCACAGCTCATCGTCTGCTCTTGTCAGTAAGCTCCTGTTTGCACACCCAGTATCTTTTCATGTTGTTTACTTTCTCAAGATTATACACATAGCCATCAATGAAGAGTATGTCCTTTCCTCTCCTCTCTGGGTTTACTTGTTTGGTAAATGGCCCTTATACTTCAAGGTGTACACAGAGTCACTGGTTCGTTGTCTGACATGCTGACCTTACAGATAATGCAGCTATAGCACCAGTATTGTCCCTCCATTTATAAGCCACAAAATTAAATTTGACATGTTGTTGATTTGGGATTTTCTAAATACGAAGGTCCAGTCTCAAGCAAATGCAGCTCAACCATATGGTAAGTAGACTAAACATCATGGATCCATCAAAAGAGTACTCGGTTGCTATTATGCTGCCATGTTCTGTTGTAGGTAATTGATTAGAACAGAGGTGAATTATATCAGATAAAGTTGAAGAACTGTATAGGGCTAAGGTTGATACAGTATATTTGAGATAATTGGCTGAGTTGCTGAGGAGGTGAATTAGTATTTTTTTGCTGTTTGATTGCATGAATGCATCAAAAGCAACAGCCATAGTTTTTTTTTGTTTGTTTATTTTTTTTTTTATATAGTTGCTATATTTTTTCATTTCACTATTTATTCAAGTTTATTAAAGCAGGTGGCTTTAATGAAGTATTTCATACTATGAGCTTTTTTGAGCAAAAATGTTTCAGTATGTCAGTACCATTAATAGCCATGACTGTTGAGTGTTTGAACTAACATACTTGGTTGTGGCTATGCTACAGCAGAAAGTTATATTCTAGGACACTCTGAAATGTGGTGATAATTAAAGCTTTATATGAAGGCTTCCCCTTTTGACGAGGGGAAGGTGGTCCACACAGCCTACCTGGACCTCGCAAAAGCCTTCGATGCAATACCCCACTCAGGCATTATAGATAAGCTCACCAGCTTAAATATAAACCCCTATGTCACTAGATGGATTGCAAACTGGCTCAAGGACAGAACCCACATGGTTAGAATTGCTGGAGCCATGTCAGACTCCAAACCAGTTACAAGTGGTGTCCCACAAGGCTCAGTCCTGGGACCTCTCTTGTTCGGTATATATTTCTCAGAGGTACAGGCCAACACGGAAGGACTGTGGCTGACCAAGTTCGCAGATAACTGCAAACTGGGCGCCATAATCGACTCTTCAGTTGACACGAGCATCCTCCAAAAGGGCCTCATAGAAACAGACAACTGGTGCCAGAGCCATGGCCTCAAGCTAAATGCCAAAAAATGTATAGTCATCCCCTTTGGCAAAAACAAAGTGCCCACAAATTACCACATAGGTGGTAATCCATTAAGTACAGAAGAAGTAATTAGGGACCTGGGGACCCAAGTTGATAGCAATCTCTCATTTGACAACAACGTGGCCAAAGTGGTTAGAAAAACATTTTATATAGCCCACCTAATCATGAAGGGATTCACATCTAGATCAGGGGAAGTCATCATGCCTCTTTACTCATCCCTCATCAGGCCCATAATTGAGTACAATGCCCCTTTTGGGATGTACCTTACCAGACACCTGCAGCAACTGGAAAGACCCCAAAAGTACCTCACCAAGAGGATCAAAGGGCTCAAACAGATGCCATATGCTGCCCGGTTAAAGAAACTCCAGCTCTACTCAGTGGCATACCGCCTGTTCAGAGGCGATCTGTGCCTGACGTATAAAGCCATGTCCAACCCGGAATTAATGGACATGCTGCACCTCAGAAAATCCAAATCCCATCGAGCTACGCGCTCGAGAGACTTGAACCTCAGCACTGAAATAAATAGGACATGCTGGAGGGACAGATTCATAACCCAGAGGCTCCCTTCACTCTGGAAAAAATCCCAGTCCAGGTTAGGCAGAGTCCCTCATTGACTCTCTTCAAGAGGAATCTTGATGAGTGGATGGGAGATCGTAGGTTTACCCCGGGTATCACTTCTGTGTCACTGTTAGACAGAGGCACAGTATACTAACCTCGAAAAAGGGCATAGCAAAATAAATTTAAAATGGGTGGCGAAAGCCAAACACATTCTGGCTAGGCTTATAAATGCCCTAGGGCAGATAGCCTAGTATGAACCTATGAAAAGTGGGCTTGATAACCCAGGAGGATGAAATTTATGGGTCTATATCACATTATCAAAGTTTTAAAAGTTTGAATCACTAAAGGTCAAACTTTAATGATCAAACTTGTAAAACTTCTAATATGAAAAAAAAAAAACATTTTTGAAACAAATCAAGAAAAAAAAAAAAGGTGTAAGCAGGGGGGCAAGCCTGCCTGCACCCTCCACACCCCCCGCTACTTAAATACACCAACTCCGAGATCGCACTTCAGTTCACTACAGTGCGGAAATGGAATATTTCCATTTCCTACACTTTAGCGCAATCTCGGAGTTGGTATATTTAAAGAGCAGGGGGTGTGAGGGGTGCAGGGGGGCTTGCCCCCCTGCTTACACCTTTTTGTTTTCTTGTTTTATTTAAAAAAAAATTTTTTTGTCATATTCGAAGTTTTAACAGTTCGATCATTAAAGTTCGAACTTTAGTGATTCGAACTTTTAAAACTTCGATAATATGATATAGACCCAAATTGATTAAGCTATTGCATCATCATAAAAGTAAAGAGGTTGGAAATGTGACAGTCAGTAAAGACATTTGTTAACCCATTTTGTGTTCTGCTGCTTCCTGACCATCAGTGTTCTATGCTCAGTCAGTCCGCTCATTTATTGCCTCTAAAGTGACAGCTAATTATGGAGGCTGTTTTTCATGCGCACATCCTGGATTTCTTTATGTAGGCCCTAATCTTGCTACTTGCTGGCTGGCATGTGTACACACAACTGCAAGGGCCTACTATGCCCTCCCCCCTGCATGTGAGTGTTCCATTCTGTATGCTAATGAGGGTTACCATCACCACTTTAGTAGCCAATGCCAAGGCTCTAGTTGTGACTCTGCTTGCATGTGGCAAAACAACCATTAGACCCCTATGCTCCCTGTGCCCAAGGAAGATCAGATAGCATTTGCCATTCATTTATACCTTCTCCTGCCTGGCTCTTTCAGAGCTTAAATCATAAAACAACTCAGGTTTTCTGAGTCACAATCAGGGCAGTATCTCTCTATGCCACAGAATATGGCCAATAAGGAAGAATGTTAAATTATTATTTCAATTTATGGTGGTGCTAGTTTCCACCAAGGTTACATAAGGATCTAGAGGGGAATTTTTGAATGTAAGATTGTGTTGGAGAAGCATGGAAGGTAAAGTCAGCTGTAGAAGGGTAGCTGTGTTAAAGTAGATGACTCATTATATTATAATTTAGTCAGATGGCTAATATTAAACTCTTAATTTAGTTAGATGGGTAATATTAAACTCCTGATGCAAAAGTAAGTCTGACAGATTTTGTAAATAGTATTTAAGTGTGTTTCTGCTATATCTGAATGATTTGTTATTCTTTGATATGCCTGCTCAGATAAAAAAATGTCCACAGAAAAACATGTTAGAACATATAGAAAAGAAAACAGATACTTAGAGCTTCATAAAACTTGTTTTTGCCAGAGCACTGCTAATTTTGTTTTGCTAATGCCATGCACATATTCTGCAGTCTTTTCACAAAAGCTTCTTACAGTTTTGCTCACATAAGATACCTCATTTAAATGGCACAGCATAAACAAATATTTAGCATTGTGATTAATAAAAACATTAAACCTGTAACACTGCTTCATGATTAAAGATGCAAATTGACTGCTTTCTAAAATACTACTCCATGTACAGCAACTTCAGCAGCTCATGGTCTTCTGTCTTTCGGCTTTTCACGGTTAGGGGTCACCACAGTGGAACTCCAGTCCGTTAATGATTGGCAGTGAATTTTACGCTGTTAAGTTGTCAGCCCGGCACCCAACCTTCAAGGTACTAATGTAAAAATACTAACATTAGATCCTGTTGAAATAAAACTTGACTGGGCTTAAATAAACCTACCTCAAATGCTTCCCTATTATTTGTCAAAATTTGCCAAAAGTCTAATAAGTGAGATGTCTATCATGCATACTGTGCCTAGTAGTAAATGATACAGCTTTGCCAATAATATTAGATGAAGGTGGCAAATAAAACAACACATTTCTCGTGTGCAACACAGTCAGGAAGTGAATATGATATATATCATTCTGAATAACTCTGTGACTTTAATCTTCTACTTGTTACACAAATTGAAAATATGCAACACTAATCATTTGTAGTGACCCAGTAAAGACATTAATAATGACTGTAAAGAATATTCATTTTAATTTGAAAATGATGATAGCAACTCAAGGGCAGAAATCTGTTTTTGTTGACCATAATTCTAAAATTCTAAGTTGTAACTTGTTCTGTTCAGTGTACAATTAGCAGGGGTAGAATAACTTTTTGAAAAGTAAGGACCAGATAAAATGCATTTCACAAAAATTATAACTTTTCTGAAATTCTATCAAATGCTGTTTTCTTTTTTGGAGGACACTTTCACTGACATCATGCCCTTCTAGTCCATATAGCCTTGATACCCACAATTCTCATACATGGCAGCTGTCCAGTGTGACATGCACTGGGAGGATTTTGTTACCAGAACAGCACCTGTGCATGGAGTCCTTCATCTCCATGAACATGCCAAAAGGAATTAGAGGACTTCCAGGCAAAATGAATGAGATGGGAGCTGAAAGAGACTGTCATAATGCTGTTTCTAGTGTTTTGCTTTTTAATCTTAACATATCCCTTATATGATGATGACAGCTTGTCAGGATGGATGGGCAGTGAGAAGTAGGTAGGGCCTATGTCCCATCACCAGGCGCATAGGAACAGCAACAACTGCTCTGTCTTGCTCCTTACTCATCCCAATGTCTTATCTGGGAGTATCAGCCTTCATAGAATTCTAGTAGAGAGATGGCAGGCATGGTCCTTTTCCCCAGGAAAGGCACCCCATCCTGCCACTCAGCAATTTCAGATGCCACTATTTGAACTCGGAGTGCCTGGATTGTAGTTAGGATTTTATCCCCCATACCACTAGCCTGGCTAAAATGTTGGGATAATGGTTACACATTTCAAGACTTGGCAGGTATACAATACTGAGAAACAAACAGAAGGGCAAAATATCACACACATATTTTGAGCTGATCAGACTTCTATGAGATACCGCAGTACTACATTTATATTATCAGACTGATAATTCACTGCAAAACAAAGCATGCATTAGGAGACACATTTCTGGGCTGGACGTATAAGTGTTTTTGTGAAACAATATTACAAGATAATTTATTTGTGAAACAAATGGCATGTTTTTATAATAAAACGTTACAGCTAATTACTTTAAATTTTACAGAACTTAATCCGGACTCGTGTATAAAACTATGCCATTGAAGACCTGTACTTCTCATACAGGATGAAAGTGAAAATACAACACTGAATTACTTCAGCATTAGTATGCATACACAAGGCTGCAAAGCACTGCTCCATGGTTCTCAACTCTTCAGATTTTTGCAACATAATTTGGTCTTTTTCTCATAAATGTTGTGGTTTTCTGGCAAATCACTGATGACTGTCATTAAATGACATACATTTGAGTTTCAGATGTTATACCCCTCACAAAGTGCATAAGCGACTTTTTTAGTTTATAAGAGCAATATTTATTCAGTCCCTATTTTTTGGACGCTTGTCTCACCTCCCCCTCCAATTATTTTAGCCTTTCTCCAGATTTTTTGCAGTAAGAAGTTCAGAGGTATGACTACTACATCTATTAGCAAAACAGGCTTATCAGCATGCATTCAGTTTATCAGTGATGGTTTGCTTTCAGAATGCTAATGCAAACTAATGAACCTGCAACACTGTTAACTGCACCTGTTTTACAGCTGAAGCTTCAAAGCATTTACAAGTGTAGAAAACCATTTTGATGTTCTCTCTCATTTGCATAAAAGCCACTGTGATTACAAAATGACATTTTGCTCTTGTATACAAACACACACTATATATCGCTATGTATTTGTGTGTGTGTGTGTGTGTGTCTCTCTCTCTCTATATATATATGTATATATATATATATATATATATATATATATATATATATATGCATACACATATATATATATATATATATATATATATATATATATATATAGATATATATATATATATATATATATATATATAAATGGATGCACTACACATTGGAAAAAACATCCAAAGTCAACTGCTTACATATCGACTGCATACGGTTGAAAACAGCCTTGGTGCACGCGGCTTCCAAATTAACAAAAAAAGATGCCAAGATATAATTTTTTGCAGGGGGAAAGCCCCCCCCCCACACACACCTACTGCTAATTATATATTAACTCAGACATTACACCATCCTTGAGGAAGGGAATTATCTACTTCCCAGGTATTACTGATCTCACACACTTGTCGAGCAACTACCTAGTCGACAATATGCAGTTGACGAGACAGCTGTCAGTATTACACATACGTATTCACTGCCATATATATATATATACACACACACACACACACACACACACACATACACATACACACATATAAATAACTGTCAATGCATACCAGAAGAAAAATTTTACAGCCACAGAAATAGAGCCTCTGTGAAGAAAAATATAACTAAACTAACTCTGGGATTTCAAAGCAGCAAACAAGAGAGAGATGTCCTTTCTACATTAATTTGTGATCACATACAGGGCAACAACTAAATATTTTGCATGTTTTTCATCTTTTCTGGTCACTTACATAATTAAAAAAAATATATTTTGACCTTTTTTTTGCAAGGGGAAGTACCTTCCACCCTCTTGTGGGATGACATGCCCCTCTATATTCTCCCTTCTCTGACTACAGGATCACACAACAGTGGAGATAAGGGTTAAAATCCCTATCATCACTTAACATTGGTCCAACTACACTACATACTACCACTATTCACTTGGGCATAGAATGGTTGCAACACTGACAAACCACATTGACCAAATGTGCAATCAATGGAGTGTAATCTATATATACAATATACATGTAGACAGACATTAGATAGACAGACAGATAGGGAGGGAGGTGTGTGTGTGTGTGTGTGTGTGTGTGTGTGTGTGTGTGTGTGTGTGTGTGTGTGTGTGTGTGTGTGTGTGTGTGTGTGTGTGTGTGTGTCTATTATTTCATGTATGGAGATCATTCTGATTTCCAGAAAATGCCAAAAAGAAAAAAAAAAACTTGCCTAGGATCACAGGAAATACAAGGCAATAAAGTCTTGTTCCATTTTTCTTGCTACTATCAACCTTTAAAGGATGTAAACCCTCTCTCAATGACGGCTTGGTCTGTCAAGTCTGGGGTAAATTTGTGAATACTTATCCAATCATTCAGGTTCTGTTAGAGGGAAGATAGCACATCACACTTCTTAATTTGCAGAAGTCTGTTCCAAAGGAAGACTCTGCATGATGAACCCAGAGCTCCATTGTGTCTTATTTATCTATTGGTATGGTTATATTCCTAGTTCTGGTAGTTGGTGGGCTATTTAATGATCTTCACAAAGCTTCCCAATAAGGTAACTTCATCCAATACTCCAATGATTCTACCATCATATCAACCTCCAATAATTTCTCAAACCTCCTCACAACTACACAAAGTACATTCACAGACATAGAAACCTGGCTAAATAAGCACAACTATTGTTAAACTCCAAAAAGCCAAACTTTTACTTTTCTCAACAAAGCCACCAGATATAGATTTCAAAATCTTTTCACAAGATAATACAGAAATCAAAACTGTGAAGACACCCAAACTATTAGGCACAGTAATTGATGATAAACTCACTTTTGAGTCACATATTCTAAATATAATAAAGAAAACTCACTTCAAACTAGGCAAACTTTATTGTCACAAACTCTACCTAGACAACCACATCAAAACAAAACTGGCCAGTACCCTACTTATGCCGTCCCTTCTATATGGAAGTGTCATTTTTCTAACAGTCATTACTCTCTTAGCATTAAATTACAATCCTGCTATTATAAAATAGCTAAATTTGTCTCAGGAAAGCCAAACTGCATACAACATTGCCAAGCAATTTCAGAATTGAATTGGCTCGAATTTTTCCAGTACTTCAGTTATACCTGACTGACTCTAGCCCACAAACTCATTTTTAAACCCAACACCTGTCCAGCACTCTGCTCTATCCTACAGACCTATATTCCAACCCAAACTCTTAGATCCTCCAGTAGACAGCTTTTAAATATAACCAAACCCAACAAAAGAGCCGGACAAAGTCTATACTCCCACAGCACTGCTAAACTATAGAATACCTTACCTTCCCACATAACTCAAATTGAATATATAAAACCTTGAAATCAGCAGTAAAAAAACACTACCTCAATAACCTCTCTTGCCCCTGCAAAACAAACAAACCACCTTGAAACCTGTTCCTTACCTAATGCATGGAACATATCATAAATCATATTCTACATTGCATGGTAACTGAATCTACATCTTGTATATTGCTGTGCAACTTTTGTATCAATGTAGACTTTAATTTGTACTGTAGTATTTATGAGGATTTATATTTATTTATTTTATTTTTATTTTACATTTGTTAACCGGCATAGTCCGACTGGATATATGTCCATTTTCAGCGGAGGCCCGGGGAGAAAAGCTCCAAACAGTGACAAAAATATCATTACATATCACATGTCACAGATAACATAATAGAATATTTACAGAGAACATAGAGATAAACCATACAGAAATTACATATAGAATTTTTTTTTACATTAAATCGATGAACGACCATTTTTAATAGCTTCTTAGGCACAGTTGTTCAGAGTAGATAAATCTGAAAGTTGCAGTACAAGATAGGTTACATAGCAGCTGTACACAATCTGGAGAAAATATTAGCCAGTATTGATACAATAGCATGTCCATTTTGATCCCAGGTACTGCTTGAGCTTAGTTTTGAACTGACCTAGAGAAGAGAGTGAGGTAATGTCAGGAGGTAGAAAGTTCCATGATCTGCCTAGAGAGTTTGTAGAGAGAGTCGTCGGCTAGATTATTAGTTTTACATGTCTGGATAAGGAGTCTGTTGGAAGAACGCAATGGTCTAGGGTTGTTATACAGGGTGACCAGATTTTTGAATGCAGGGGTGTTTTTCAGGGTTGTATATAATTTTGTGGGCCATAACCAGTTGGTTATATAAGATTAGACTAGGTAGTTCAAGCCATCCAAGCTGAATCAGATTGATGCAATGATGTGTCCTGAAAGGTAGCCCAGTGGCAAACCTGGTGATATGATTATAACAGATAGTGATTTTGTTCAAGACAGTCTTGCTAGTATTACGGAGAAGAGGGGATGCATACAAGAGAGTAGAGAGAAGGTGACATTGAGCAATGGCAACCTTGGCTGGGGGAGTCAGGAAGCTTTTTATTCTGTACAATGAACCTAGCTTTTTATTGACGGTTTTGATCAAATGGTTAACATGTAGGTCGAATTTTAAGTTCTTATCAATAGTGACACCTAGTAGTTTAGTAGTGTGGTCGTGAGATTATTGTGCCATCCTTTGCTTTAATTGTAAAGTTAATGGTGCTAGACCTTTGTGTCGGTGGGAATAACAGCATTTTAGTCTTTTTAGGATTCAGTATCAGGTGACGATTGGTAAGCCAGTTTTCTATTGTGTTAAAGGTAGTCTGGGTAGCTAACTAACTCTGTAGGGGATGCTGCTGAGAAAATCAGTGTAGAGTCACCTGCATATTGGATACAGCTGACTTTAGGTACGACAGTGTTCTAATTATTGATGAAGATGGAGAATAACAGTGGCCCTAATATATAACCTTGTGGTACTCCCAGGGTGTTAGGTAGCAGGGTAGAGAGTTTGGTCTGCCAAAGTACAGCCTGCTGTCTACCACTTAGGTAGGAATTAAACCACTGAAGGGCTTTGGGATCTAGACAAAGTGATTGCAGGGTATGGATTAATAGTTGTTGATCGACCATATCAAAAACTTTGGACAGATCCAAAAAAAGACCTGAAGAAATATGGTTATTATTACCAACACCCACCTCTTACATTAGAGCCTTATTGAAGAAACTCAAACCAACCACCCTCTCTGCCGATCGACTCCCAGCTGAATACCTGCAAATAGCAGCAGACGTTATAGCCTACCCCATCTCAATTCTTATTAACCGAACAATAACAGAGGCCACCATCCCAGCCATATGGAAAATATCCTATGTCATTCCACTTCACAAGGGTGGCTCCTCCACTGAACCATCTAACTATAGACCCATAGCAATTTTGTCTCCAATAGCCAAAATTATGGAAAGATGCGTTCATAAACAGTTACTTCACTATCTTAACCTAAATAATCTTTTGTCCCATACTCAACACAGTTTCAGACCCCACCATAGTACGACCACCACTCTACTTTCCTTTACGGACTCAGTAAATAAAAACCGTAACAGCAAAAAAATAACTTCTGCACTCTTTCTTGATCTGTCAAAAGCTTTTGACATGGTCAATCACGAGATTCTGCTCCACACCCTAGAAACCTTACACCTTGATAATCCAGCTCTCAGCTGGTTCAAGGCTTACCTCTCTGGCAGACAACAAGCAGTCCAATGGCAAAATAAGCTATCTCACTTGCTGCCTAATACCATAGGTGTCCCTCAGGGCTCCATACTAGGTCCCCTCCTCTTTTCTGTATTCATAAATGAACTCCACACTGTTATCCCTAAAGCCACCTGTATCCAATATGCAGATGACTCCACCCTGATTTGCTCTGCAGTCTCTCTCTCTGATCTACAAGTAGTCACCCAACACTCCTTTACTGCAGTAGAAAAATGGCTCGCAGCACGGAAACTCATCCTAAATCCAAAAAAAAACAAATTACTAATATTTCTTCCCTCCTCAGGGCCTCCACCAGTTCAACTTTCTCCACTATCTAATAACAATACCTTCTTCGTCCAATCTACAAATGGTACCAAAATTGAGCCTGATACCAACACTAAACTGTTAGGGGTCACTATTGATAATAAGCTTAGATTTGACAACCATATCAGTCAAACCATAAAAACAGTAAATAAGAAACTCGGATCCTTGTATAGAATCAAAAACTTCCTAACCCCTACTGCCAAACTCACTATTGCATGCACACATCTCCTCTCTACCTTACTGTATGCCTCTCCTGTCCTTTCCTTCCTCAATAAAAATGAGATCAAGAAACTCTCTGTTGCCTATAATCACATTGCCAGATTTGTAATAAGTGCTCCCCATAGAACTCATCATTGTCATAATCTAAGGAAACTTGACTGGCTTGAACTACCCAATCTTCTTAAAATGAACCAACTCACTGAAGCATTTAAAATAATCAAACAACCTGAAAAAAACCCTTCACTGAGTGAAATACTGATTCCCTACTCCAATCTTAGCTGTCTTCGCTCCTCAAATAGATTTCTGGTTCAAACCATCAAAGCCAACAACTTGGGTGGTGAAGCTCTCTTTGCCAATTCCATAGGGAAGGTTTGGAATTCCCTCCCTAATAACCTAAGACTTTCCACCTCCCTTTGTCAATTCAAAAATAATCTTAAGCTATATTTTAAGTCTCATTGGCTTTGCCCATGTATTAACCCTGATTAACTCTCCTTGACCCATACTATACCCACTCCACTGTACCTACTAGATCCTACTCTTCCTTTTCAAAGTCTCAAATAATTATCAACCAACGTCCTTAGATCCTACCTCCTCTGGTTTCTATAGAAATCAAGCTCCTCCCTGCTTGACTGCATACTATAACAGTAAGGATTCTGTAACAACTTATAGAAATATTATTGCATTTTGAGTTGTATCTAATTCACTCTGCTGACAAATCTATCTAAACCAAAAAAAAAAAAAAATATTGTCCCTGTAACTGTGTATTATCTGTATGTAATTAATGTTGTATTTTTTACTCTGTGGAGCTTTTCTCCCCGGGCCTCCGCTGAAAATGGACATGCATCCAGTCGGACTATCCCAGTCAACAAATGTAAAATAAATAAAAATAAATAAAATAAAAAAATAAACAATTAAGGTTTATGGTATTAGAAAAGACTAGTAGGGCTGAGGTAGTGCTATGGTGAGGTATGAAGCCATGCTGGGTATCTGCCATGAGGTGGTTATTGATTAGGTGGTGCATGAACTGTTTCTGAATACATTTTTCCATTATCTTTGCTAGGGGAGAGAGTATAGCTATAGGCCTAAAATTGGAGAGTTCAGTAGCCCTACCTCTTTTATGAAGAGGGATTACATAGGATATCTTCCAGCTATCAGGAATTTTTGCTTCTACTATGGTGCGACTGATAAGTAATGCCAGTGGGTAGGTAATGGCATCAGCTGATTTTTGTAGGTATTCAGCCGGAAGTTGGTCAGCCGAGAGTGTGGTGGGTTTTAGTTTTCTGATTAGGGTATGGATAAGTGATGTGGCAACAGGTTGAAAGCTAAATAAGGGTAGATTTTTAGGGGTGGAACTATCTAGGCTGTGGGAGCTAAGTGGCAGTTGGCTGGCTAGGGCTTGGATTGTCTCGGTAAAGAATCGGTTAAATCTATCAGAGACTGCTTCTGGGGGTTTATCAGTGGAGGCAGCTGGGACAGGAGTAGTAGCATGACCAGGGTGCAGTAGATTATTCAACCCTGCCCAGAACTTCGGAGGGTTATTTTGATTATCTGTTTGTAATTTGTAGTAGTATTGTTTTTTGTCAAGTAGTATATGTTTTTTTAGTCTCATTCCTAAGTTGCATGTATTTAATTTGATCATGAGGGAGTTTAGTAGTAGCCCAGGCTTTAATTCTGAGATTAATTTTGATCCTGGTCTCTTTTGAAAGCCAAGGCGCAGCTTTTGCCTTAATTCTCTTTGAACGAGTGGGTGCGTGAAAGTCAAGAATCTCAAGGAATTTTTTGTTAAAATACAAGACTGCTTCTTCTAAGGGGAGAAGTTTTAGGATAGACCAATTACAAGAATTTAATTCTTGCTGTAGTTTGACTGAGATATTTTTTTTTTTATTTCTGACATTTCTTAGTAAGGGTTGTTGGGGATTGGTTACTTTGTGCTTGATTATGTATGTGAGATGGTGATCACTTAGACCATCAGGGAGGGTACCAAAAGTATACAGGGTGGGGTGACTATTAATGAGTACCCAATCGAGTAAACTTTCTTTATGGTTGGGTTTGCCTGTCCAAGTAGGGGTGTTGACAACTTGCATAAATGAGTGCAGGTTAATATGGGTGGTAGGGGATTCTGAAGAACAGGTGGCCCAATCTATATTAAAGTCTCCAAGAAGTAAGGTTTCTTGAGGGTAGTGACTAAATATCCAGTGTAAGGTATATGCAAGTGTAGCTATATTATTACCTGGGGAATATACATGCAGATGATATAAATGCATTTACTTTTGTTGAGTTGCAGTTTGGTGGCTAGAATCTCTAAGTTGTTAATCTGAGGTGGTTGTATGACATATGTGGTTACAATCAACTCAGATTTGTAAAGTATGGCTACTCCACCCCTTTTATATGCATTGTAATATGCTACTTCTATGCCATTTTTTTGTTAAATTTGTACTTTGTATTATTATTATTATTATTATTTTTTTGTGTGTGTAGTTTCTCTCCCCAGGTCTCCACTGAAAATTGGTTTCAGATCCAGTGGACTTTCCCAGTCAAGAAATGTCAATAAATACATAAATAAATAAAAATAAATAAATTTGCTTTCTGGATATACAAAAGATCAGGTCACTGGGTCTCTAATGGCACAGAAGGGATGGCAGAGATCACCCCTCAGGAGTCTGTAAGAAACTGAATGAAGAGAGAGCATTTCCAGTTTATCCTGGTAGTTTAGAGTTGTTAGGCCAGTTAGATAGAAGCCTGTGGTGTTCTTCTAGTTGCTTGGTATGTTTGGTGATGTGCATCCTGAATGGGGGCATTGCATTGCACTCATTAATTGATATAATTAATGTTGAATATAAGGGAACCATAACCTCTTTCAAGGTCTTGATTATCGGTCAGAAAAGGAAGTCCAAAGATTAAGCCTTCAGGGACACCACTAATCATCTTCATACTGTCTGATGGGGCACCTGTCTCCTACACTGTGTGGGTTCCATCTTTTAGCCATTTTGTTATTTATCTTATCATACCACATAGGAGTCTATTTTAATATGTTACACTTATTAATTATGCAAACATAGAGGATGGTGTCAAATACCTTAGCCAGGTCAAGGTACACCATGTGGACAGCATTACCATTGTCAACAGCTTGCATTTTTCTTCTGCAGAAGTTAATCAAATTCTTTAGAGTGGAGCTGCACTTGACAAAACCAAACTTGCTGTGGGTCTAGTCTAGAAAAACTTTGGATATCATAATTTATCTGTTCAGTTACAATATGTCCTGTCTCTGCAAATGAGACTTGCCAAACTAATGGACCTATATTTCCTGGGGGTCAGTGGTAGGACCATCCCTGCAGAGTTGCATTACTACTGTTGTATGTCAGACATCAGGAACAATGCCTGTGACTATGCTAAGTTTACAAAGTTTAAGGAGTGGTTCTGCCAGGGCTTAAGTACTTCTTATTAAACAGACAGGTGTATTATCAGATCGCATGAAGGAAGTATTTTTGGTTTTGGAAAGTACATTAAGTACATGCTCTTTAGTGATGTAGGTGGATGTGTGAGTGATTGGAGGATGTGTGGACTATGGATGGCAAACTGGGTGGTAAAATTCACATTAAATGTGTAAGCTAGTATCTTGGCAATGTCTGTTGGGTCAGAGTAGGTTGTTGTTTTTGTTGTTGTGTCTTTCAGCTTTTCCCGGTTAGGGGTCACCACAGAGAAACTCCGATCCGCTAATGATTAGCAGTAGATTTTTCCGTGCCGAGTTGCCAGCTCTGATGTACAACCTTCAACAAAGGTACGCCCATTCACGCATTTCTCCACACAGAAGATGCTCTAGCTGAGAATCGAACAGGACAACATCATACTGTGAGGCGACAATGCTACCACAGCACCACCACCGCAGTATTGGGTCAGAGTAGGTATGGTCCTATATATGTTCAGGGCAGTGTTGGGTGTGATTCCTTAGTTTTATAATGTAGCTAAAGAAGAAATTGTAATTACTTTTGGTCTGATGTTAACCCCAAGTTCATGGAATGTTTTAATTTTTAAGTTTTTTCGGAATATTTCTGATGATATATTTGATATGAGGGATTTTTGGTCAGCTGTATCCTTTAATGATTTTTGCTTTTGTTATAGTTTATATATTGTTGGACCAGCAAGGTAGTTTGTTTTAGCATTTCCCATTATATTTAGATTTGGTTGGAATGGTGGTTCTATACATTTATCTAGGTGTACATAAAACTCCTTTGTGAAGCTACCTGCTGTAGCAGCTTTGAGGCTGATGCTGTTATAAGCAAATTTTAAATGTCATTATAAAATTTGATGAGGTCAGCATGCCTAAAATCTTTAGATTCTGAGATACTGGTTTCAGGAGGTTGAAAGATTTTGAAGGTGAAAGTCACTGTCTTATAATTTGACTTAACTAGTGAAGGAGGTAGCAGGGGAACAGTACAAGATGTATTTAGAAGGACCAGGTCTAGAATGTTATGTACTCTAGAGGGTTCATTAACAGTAGGTTCAAGGAAGTTTTTATTTATTAAATCTAAAAATTTTGAGTGGATTCTGCAATGGAGGTATAGGTGTTATAGTTTATTGAGGGATAGTTAAAGTCTACAAAAATAATAGAGCTCTTGTTTATGTGGAGTTCACTGAGTACATATAGGATTGCACAGTTTTCTGGGGATATAGTAGGTTTATGGTACTACAAAATATTTGTAACTCTGAAGAAGCTCAGTAATAACCGAGCAAAAGCACTTGGATTTACTTGTTGGTGTTGTTTTGGTACTGTGAAAATAAAAGGTGCTGCTATTTTACTCATTTCGAGTGAAGACATCATCATTGCAGAGATCCGGGTCCTGTGGCTTTGGACACGTTTGTTTCTTGGTTTTGATTTGCTTTGTGTTGATATAGTAGGTTTCCTATAACATTTTGTGATTTAATAGTTAGTCCAAGGGTATTGATAATTTCCAAGGCCTATATTTTGTTTTTAATAGATTTTCAACATCATTACAAAATTTTTTCTTTCACATCTAGGTATTTGAATGATGCATATACATGTTAACAATATCTTTTTGTCTTCTGTTAATCTGTTTACATCATAATGTAAATACAGAATATTTGTCATTGGTATTCATTGTAAACAATCTATTATCAATGTCTTTTCTTACCGAAACACATATTACATTTTTTGGTTCTTTTTGCATCCATTTATTTCATACACTACTTAAAAAGGTTATACCTTATTTTGACAGTCACATATAGTTTTGTATGAGCTAGCCTCCACACAGAATCCTTTATTCTGCATTCCTAATCTATTTTCTTTGCTATTTCCTTTCATAGTGTACTCTGTTTTCTTACATTTCCCAGCTTGCTGTTTCATGGTATGCTGATATAGTGCATGATTTATTTTTACTGTGCCCTCTATATTCAATATTCACTTCCTTTATCACTTTACTATATATCTTTATACATGTGTTTCCCATTCTCTTTCCATTTTTCATTCTTTGCGTTTCCCATTCTCTCTTTCCATTTTTCATTCTTTGCATTTCCCATTCTCTCTTTCCATTTTTCATTCTTTGCGTTTCCCATTCTCTCTTTCCATTTTTCATTCTTTGTGTTTCCCATTCTCTCTTTCCATTTTTCATTCTTTGTGTTTCCCATTCCCTCTTTCCATTTTTCATTCTTTGTGTTTCCCATTCCCTCTTTCCATTTTTCATGCTTTGCGTTTCCCATTCCCTCTTTCCATTTTTCATTCTTTGTGTTTCCCATTCCCTCTTTCCATTTTTCATGCTTTGTGTTTCCCATTCTCTCTCTCCATTTTTCATGCTTTGCGTTTCCCATTCTCTCTTTCCATTTTTCATTCTTTGCGTTTCCCATTCTCTCTTTCCATTTTTCATTCTTTGCGTTTCCCATTCTCTTTCCATTTTTCATTCTTTGCGTTTCCCATTCTCTTTCCATTTTTCATTCTTTGCATTTCCCATTCTCTTTCCATTTTTCATTCTTTGCGTTTCCCATTCTCTCTTTCCATTTTTCATTCTTTGCGTTTCCCATTCTCTCTTTCCATTTTTCATTCTTTGCATTTCCCATTCTCTCTTTCCATTTTTCATTCTTTACGTTTCCCATTCTCTCTTTCCATTTTTCATTCTTTGCGTTTCCCATTCTCTCTTTCCATTTTTCATTCTTTGCATTTCCCATTCTCGCTTTCCATTTTTCATTCTTTGCATTTCCCATTTTCATTCTTTGTGTTTCCCATTCTCTCTTTCCATTTTTCATTCTTTGCGTTTCCCATTCTCTCTTTCCATTTTTCATTCTTTGTGTTTCCCATTCTCTCTTTCCATTTTTCATTCTTTGTGTTTCCCATTCTCTCTTTCCATTTTTCATTCTTTGTGTTACCTTCTCTAACTTACAAACTATTACCCTTTTCTTCTCTTCCTTACATATTCAACCATAATTTTATAGGTATGACTCCATAAACAGATGGGGTACACCATATTTAGTCTCACTTTTTTTCCCTCAATGTACAATATACGATGGGTTTAAGTCTACTAGTTCCCCACGTGAATCTGAAAAATAATCCTAATGTACCAACAGCATATTTCTATGCTATGCACATGTATACCCAGCCAGACAAATTGCCTCCGATAATAAAAAAGAGGTTTTGGCCGTGTGTGTGTGTGTGTGTGTTTTTATATATATATATATATATATATATATATATATATATATATATAAACACACATACAGTGGTGGTGCTGCAGTAGCGTTGTCGCCTTAGAGTAAGACATTGTCCTGTTCGATTCTCAGCTAGAGTGTCTTCTGTGTGGAGACATGTGTGAATGGGCGTACCTTCATTGAAGGTTGTGCGTCAGGGCCGGCAACTCGGCACGTAAAAAATCTACTGCCAATCATTAGCAGACCAGAGTTCCACTGTGTCAACCCCTAACCAGGAAAAAGCCGAAAGACACACAACAACAACATGCATACTAGTACACTTGTCCCATTTGCTTACTATTTGTCTCATTTCCTGTATTACCTGCTCCTGTTTTGTTCCTTTGACGCTTTTTTTCCAAACACCATTCCAAAGGTTTGAAATGACAACTTACTTCCTTTTACATATTTTTCCATTATCTTATATCATAAACATTTTCCCATGATTTTACTCAGTCATGCATCTTTCAACTATCCTTTAATTTTCTGTACTGTAATTTCTCTTCCTTTCCTATCCTTGAAAGCTGCTATGATACCATCTTCAGGCATAAGTATTACTGGATATCTTCCTCAATACTCCCTCTATGTTCATTGCATTCTTCTCCTTTTGTCTTTTTTCAAATACTTTACCCATCATGCATAAATTAAACAGTCTAATGTTCATTGGACAGCATTAACCTTTTTTATATATTGATATTTCTCCCAGTATAGCCATTCACTGTAAGTGTACAGTTAGAATGCTCATACATTTCCATAAATATCACCGTAGAAATATACCACCTCTGCCATAATTTCTGAAAATTTCTCTGATTGTACTATGTTGACTCAACAGCCTTTATTTTATATATCCCTCTAACTATTCCTTCTACAGTTTATTGATTCTCAGTTTAACCATAAGCTGTCTCACTACTGCTACCTACCTACTTCTATTTCCTCTTGCAGTTATTTGCCTAAGTTTTCCTTTACTCTGTTATACATTATTTCAACCATCAATTTGTAATCGTAATTTAATAACATTCCCAGGAATGGATACATTTTCTGTCTACCCACATTAATATGCCAACACGCGTTAGTCAATTAACATAAAAGAGAGAATTTGTGATCAGAGACGTGACAAAAAACAGTGTCTCACTATCATGACTGAATTAAACAAGGTGCTGTCTGACCTCACAGTGCTAGTGTTTTCCCTACCAGGCCATGTTTACTGTAGCACAGACAACCCCCATTTGTGAGCACTTAGATGCACACAAACATACATTCATTCAGCAGCAGTCATGCCCTTCAAGCCTGCACACGTCTATACACACACACACACACTTAGCTCCTCAGTGCATACGTGTTCTATCACTACACACATTGAAGTCAATGGATGAATGCAGACAAAAGACTGCATTCACTTTTTACTCCTACAGAAGGCAACAAGCTGCTGCCATTTGCAGTGAAAGGACATGGCTAATTAGCACTAAACCCTTCCTTCAGACTACTGCATTAGCCAAGCTGCTGGCATTTGCAGTGAAAGGATATGGTAATTAACACTAAGCCTTCCTTCAGACTGCCGCATTAGCCAAGCTGCTGCCATTTGCAGTGAAAAGACATGGTAATTAGTACTAACCCCTTCCTTCAGACAGTGAAAGGACATGGTAATTAGCACTAAGCCCTTCCTTAGCATGCAGCTTCTCAGTTGAGGTGGCTCTCCATGGTATGCCTGTAATTTATAAATGTTCTAACTTTCAGTACCCAAATTCCAAGTGTCTGTAACATGTTTACTAAAATTCTATCTTTGTTTAGTGTCATTTCCATTCTACATAGTGTATTTTAATTACACTGCAACTTGAAGCACTAGATCCCCCCCCCCTCTGTTATCCAGCCACAATACCATGGCATGTACTTCCTTCCTGCTAAGGTTCTTGGTTTGGTAGTAGCCAGTCTAGATGTCAGTTTAACATTCTGACTTCTTTGCAATTCACTGTCATGACCCACTGGTATTAGTATCTCTGACAAACTGATTAATTTGCTTGGCCTTTAAGACCATAACCTCAGGTAACTACAGAGTCCACTAAAGGAAAGACGCTGTGCATGAGCACGATTAACACAATCCTACTTTCCTCCATTTCAGTTCTAGTCACTGTTCTTCGGAATTTTATGACTTTCTTTGGTTTCCGTTCTATTATACTCCAAAAAAATACTCCTCAATTTCAGTGAAATTATTCCTCCTTGCATGGCATTTGGGAAAGGAAATTATACCAAAGATAAAATGCCTCCCCCTATATCTTCCTCTGTTAACTGGAAAATAGTGGAACATCCCAATTGTCCAGAAAAAAAATTTCCCCTAGTCAGTATAAATACTATTTTGGATCGCATTAAAAAAAGGCTATGCTTAGCAGAACTAACCTAATCAACACATTTAATAAAGAAAATAAATACTGTAAATTTTGTAAGAAGGGATTAAAGTCATTCAACATAAATGTGGTGGGAACAGCATAAGGCAAATCGTCTGCAATACTCTCTGCCTCCTAACCATCTAATTAGCCATTAACCAGGAGACAGTCTCCTCAAAACTAGCGGAAAAAGTAAAGATAATGTCCTCGATTGCAATGACCACGTCCTTTAACAGTAGGTCTACCAGAGGACTGATGGAAAAAAAAAGTATAAACTAGATATCAGAACTTCACACATTTAAATACCAACACAGAACTCACTTCCACAACAAGAAAAAGTAGCATCTGTCATATGGAGCACCAGGGAACTATACCATAAAAGTTATCTTCACTGTCACCTTTAAAATCAAACATCTCCATATCATGCACAGAGTTTGAGCATAACCTTGTACATCAGTCACAGAATGCATACCGGACATTGGACGTGGTAGTCATGATTTAGTACAGGGTCTATACTGTTGAATCACAAATGCATGGCATTTGTATGTGCCATTGACTTTGTAGCATACTCAAGGCAGGTTTATAAAATGAAAGCCTTAGCCCTTTTTTACTATTTGGTGAATCTCTTTACTACTTTAGATGCATTATATCTGAAATGACAGCTTTGCTCATCTTTGACATCAGGTTTCCTCATGCATGCACTAAGTGTATACCTTTAAGTGGAGCCTTAGCTGTTTAGCAGTTAACAAAACGTGCATCATGAGCTCTAGCATCCTTTACTGTGACGCAGATCCCGAAATGCACCCTGATGGAAGTGGCCACAAACAAATGGCGTCTAATTCATTCTTTCAGCCATCTTTATAATCCAAATTTTAAATGCTATCCTGAGTGAATAAAACAATGGTGCCATATGCAAAAAAGTGCATAGCATTAGAAATGAAGGAGCACATGTTTTTATGTATAAAAATAAAAACAGGGAGCTGCACAGTGACAAAATTTGTCAGTGGTAATTCATTTTATCATTCAAGAATCTCTTTCTACCAGGTTATTTGACTTAGAGTTGTGCATCCAGAAATTTCCTTTTTTTGTAACTATTCTAAAATTTTCAAGAATCCTAAAAAGATACATTGCGATACATTTCTGTTTGTCACAGTGGAAGAAGCCCTAAAAGGTTGGAGTTTTGAGAGACAGAGAAATTAATGCAGTGATGAGGGAAAATTCAGAATCAAGTGTGAACCAAGAAAGAAGTCGCCACTGATTTGTACTTAATTTTTTAAAAGAATACCAAAGTTCACAGAGTATATAGCTGCTTATGTTAGCAAAATAAATAAGTGAACAGAAGTTTGTGATTTTGGTTAGCTGCATGACTCATTAATAACAGAAAGAAACAGATAAAGACAGGACTATCACAAATGATCAATGAAGCTGGCTCAGAAGCAGACCTCTCAACTTTTGGGTGTAAGAAATCTGGACAAAGCCCAAAGTAGTGTGCGGGACAAAGGTCACACAATAATGATAGATTTTAGATATTGTTCTTATAAATTTAGAACATTGCTAGAAGAACAGGATTTGTGTTAGCATGCATTTTGTGAAGTATATGAAGTCTAAAACTCACATTTATTCCATTTAGTGATTTCCTCAGTTATTTGCCAGAAAACAGCATATTTTATGAGGAAGAGATAAAAATATGAGGCATGAAATCTGGACAATTGAGAGGTATGATCTGAAGTGCAAGACTACATGAATGACCAACTAGGTTGCAAAAAGCTAAAGATGGGCATTTTAGTTTAAATTTGCACACAGTAGAAAAGAAATAAAGACAACAACAACAGAAAAGGGAAATCTACTTATATTCACTCTCTCTGAAGTCAAGACAATGTTACCAAACAAAGACAGCTAACAAAATCACAGGAGCTGCTCCAATCTTAATCAGATGGTGTACATCTCATTCTTTCAGCTATGGGTATATACATATATATATATATATATATATATATATATATATATATATATATATATATATATATATATATATATATATATATACATATATATATATATATATATATATATATATATGTATATTTGGGTCTACTTTTAAATTTCCAAATCCCCAAACCTCAATCCTCTAAATCCTGACATTCAGAAGTTCGAGGTCTTGGAATCTCCAAATGAAAAAAAAAAAACACCTAAAAGAAGAAAACTTCATACGTCATGTTTTTGCAGGGGGGCAAGTCCAACTGCACACCCCATGAGGGAAGCTTTGCCACCTACACCCCCCGCAACTTAAATATACCAACTCCGAAATCACACTATAGTGAAGAGAATGGTAAAAGTTCCTGTTCCGCACTATACAACGATCTCCATTCATATATTTCAAGATTCCACTTCGAACTTCTGAATGTTGGTATTTAGAGGTTCGAGGTTTTGAGATTTTGCAATTTAAAAGTGAACCTATATATATATATATATATATATATATATATATATATATATATATATATATATATGGGTCTACTTCTATGTTTTGTACTTTGAAAACATCAACTTTTTTATGCTCGAAAATATAAGACTGAAGTTTTGAAGCTTCAAAATTTAAATAAAAAAGTAAAAACAATTTTTTTTTTTTTTTTTTACAGTTTTGCTGGGGGGCAAGCCCCTCAGCTCCCCCACACCCCCTGTTAATTAAATGCATCAACTCTGAGATCTCACTATGATATACCATTCCATTCTGTACGGTGATCTCCATTTAAATGGTTTGAAGTTTCAAAACTTTGATCATATGGTCTCAACCATAAGAAAGTCAACATTTTGAAAGTTCAAAATTTAGAAATAGACTCATGTATATTATATATATATATATATATATATATATATATATATATATATATATATATATAAACAAAATGTTAAATGGCATCATCCACTGAATTAAGGTTTATAATGTACTGAATATGTACTGCAAAAGCTCTACAGGTAATTATACACCTATCAGCCTCATTAGTCTTAGATACAATGCCAGGAAATGTATCACACTAAATCTCAATTCTGCTGACATGGGCAAATCTAGACCACATTCAGTATGGTTTTGACAAGGGCAAGCCCTATGTCTTGAACAGAGTAAACTTATTTTAAAAGGTTATCGAGGCTGTGGACAGTGGTCACCCTATGCATGCTGCTTTTCCTGACCTAGTGAAGTCTTTTGATACAATACCTCATGCTGCTGTTCTTGTAAAATTAGACAAATTTAATGTAAACCCTTGTGTTGTCCACGGGATTGCAAATTGGTTATCCAACAGATTCCAAGGTTTGAAAGTTGTTAGTACACTCTCTGATTTAAAATTGTAACTGGTAAGGTACCACAGCGATCAATGCTGAGCCCTCTCCTGTTTGGCATTTATTTTTCAGACATCCTCACCAGTATCCTAGAATATTGTTTGACCTCATTTGCTGATGGCTGCAGGTTGAAAACCATTATCCATTCATGCTAAACTCCTCCAGCAAGGGCTGGAATATACACATAGCTGGTATACAAAAATGGTTTCACCCTAAATGCAAAAAGCTGCAGTATTCTGCCACCTCACATTATAAGTGGTACTCCTCTTCAAACAGATATACTCAAACCCGGGTTCTTATGTGGACAACTCTTTCAAATTCAATCATATTTGCATTCTAGTCAGGAAATCCTTCCATCTAACCCAATCAATTTCCAAAGGAATATCTTCAAGATCAAAAGAAGTCTTATCACTGTACTCTTCCCTTATCACATCCATGACAAAGTACAAAGCCCTCATTGGCATATACACATCCAAGTATATCACTCTACTGGAAAATGTCATGTGATTTTTTTAACCAGTGAAATTAAAGGTCTTAAATTCTTCAGCTGTCCTGATAAATAAATACAACTATCTTTATACTCAGTAGCCTGCTGGCTGTTCTGAGGTGACCTGTGCCTCAATTTTCCAGCTGTAAAAAACCCAGTCTTGTTAATCTTCCTGCATCTTTGCAATACCAGTGTCTTTTCAAACTAGGTATCTGAAGGACCTAAGGTCCAATAACATATGCAAGTATAAATAATTTAATTTAATGATCCAAGTATAAAATCTGAAATTTGAAGCGTGCACATATGTTCTCAGTTTTGCAAGAAGATAGGCCATTATTATTTTATAGACATCAGAATAAGTAACCTTGGAATGACAAGTTGTATACATGAACAATTCAAGAAGATGATGTGTTAAAGATGCATTAAAAGTCATATGAACATGTTTGTTAATCTTAGTTCACTGTCTATTAACTTGAAACCATCTAGTTTTGCTTATCAGTCTTTCCTGTGCCAAAATTCACAAGCCATGAATTTGTACTCCAAAAGTGAATGGCATACAGAAATGGATATAATGAACTATATGACCTCATGCAAGGATATCAAATGATCTTACCAAAATGCAAAGACTGTTAACAGCCTAAAATATATATGAAAATACAATGCACATACAACCATTGTTCATGCTAGTTCAAACTGCAGTGATCTTTGTACTGAGGTTTTTGAATAGCAGCACCTTGAAATCAGCTCAGTAGTACAGACATGATGTGCATGTGTCATTCTGATGAGATGTGTATGATAGAATCACAAGAATGAGTGAAGCTAAGCACGAAACAAATAGACATCCCAGAGATAGATCTCTTATGGAGGAGGGGGACTATATCAGCCCTAGATATTTATAGATAGACAAAGAATGCATTTAGAACCCGCATATACCAGCATAGATATGACATTGAGAAATGCAACTTAAACAATGTACTTGCAAAACATATTAACAGTTATCCAGGGCATCAGTTTAAGTTTGCTGTACTGGAACAACTTATAGGGGATGAAAGGGGTGGTCCCATTGATTTGTTGCATGAATTTAAAGAATTGTTATGGCAGTTGAGGGTAAATGCCACCACTACCCCAGGTTTAAATGAGGTTGTTTCCCTCCCAAGTTTTTTGAAATTGAAAGCAGATTTTCATTTATAATATTATTGTTTAAAACAAAGATAAAGTAATAGGATGGTCACAACCATTATGCATTTATTTTTTATTTGTGTGTGTGTATGTATATGTATATATATATATATATATATATATATATATCTTTATATATATATACATATATTCATGTTATGTAATGAATTGGTAGTTCGTATTTAGGTTGTTTGACATTTATGCGCATTTAATATTATGTGGCTATTATGCATTTATCTTGTGATAATCAGATAGTTTTTGCATATGGTATTTTTAGGGAGTCTGTCTTTTAAACTGTGGATTTTAACTTAAATTTGTGATATCACCATCAAGTGTTTAATTACAATAATTAACTTTGAGTATGTAAGATGTGATTGTGCTTGACTTGATTATTCTGAAGTCAATGTAATACTGATGAAAGCACAATTAAATTTTACAATTCTCTTGCATCCAGTCTGCAATCGTGTTTTACTTCTTTAGTTGCCCTTTTTTGGATTGTTAGCCCTAGATATTTGCTTAATTTCTGTGAAAAGTTTAGGATTATGGCCATACTTACAAAAGTGCACATGAAACAGATTATCTTTTAATTTATTCATTTTTTCGTTGTTTAGCTGGGTTAAACACTGATCAAATTTCATCAACTGCATGCTTAACCCAGGGTGTAAAATGTAAAAAGGTTACCAAAAAAACGCAGTATAAAGCAATTAAACAACAATGTTACATGAGATTGACAAACCAAGCAGAATATACTGAGTGACGGAGGCTACAAGCTAAGTTAGATGATACGACCTGTAACAGTTCAATTGCATTTGCTTTGTCTAAACAAGAATTCTTTGAGAATGAGTCTGAACTCACAGTAGTTGAGAGTGTTTTTAGTTATGAGGAGAGGCGCTGACAAAAACTGTGGAATCTGCACTGAAATTCAACTCCTAGAGCTTGAAGCATAGGACCTAAACTTGGTTGGTTATTAAGCTTCTAACCTGAGGGTCATAAGTAAGGAATTTGTTGTACAAGGGAGATAAGAAGTATTGGCAGACAGGTTGAAATAGTAGTCAGATGAGAAGAATGTCAGCTTTTTGCTTCACAGATGGCCATTTCACCTTCACAATTAGCCAGCAGTGATGCTTTGGTTAAGGGGATTGGCTATGAAGCAACATATTTTTAAGCGATACTGTTTGTAGGAGTGAGGTGTTTTTGTATGATGCTGTTGGAAATACTGCCAGACCATGTTCTAGCTTGGCAAAAATTGCCCTTCAGTATGGCTATTATGACTGTTGCTGCAAGAGAGAGGGCTAGTTTGTGAGCTTGAAACAGTAGATAGTTGACTATGGAATGGATTTTTTCAGTGTATCCATGAAAATAAGTGCTTGGTTCAACTCTGTACCAGGGTACTGAAGGTGGGGTTGGTTTCTATGCTTTGGTGGTTTAGCTCCAAGATCAGGTGGGTACTGAGGCATGCGGATGGTTATTGTTTTCTGAAGATCATGATTTGGGGGAGGGGCGGTTAAGTAAATGTTCCAGAGAAGAGCAACCTATTAAGATCCAAAAGATCATGTTGAAGCTGGTCTTAAATATCTTGGTGTCTAAGGCTGGGTCTGTAGAGTACAATATCAGCATAAAGTAGGAGTTGCTGGTGGAGTAAAGTATGAATTGTATGTGGGCTAAGTCAAATGATAGTTCTATCACAAAGGCTGAAGATTGAAAGGAGATCAGAATTAGACACCAAGATATTCAACACCAGCTGAACTCAGGCAGTAACTTGCAGCACCATTAGGCACTCTATTCAACCAAAGCCTGAGTACTGTTTTTTTCCCAGCTGAGTGGAGGACAACCACTGTCATCCCTTTACACAAAGGTGGAGCGTCCACTGATCCAGGAAATTATAGACTCATCATCCTAATTAGTCTCATCTGCAAAGCCATGGAACGGATTATCATGGACCTCATTAACAAGGACATTGGCAACCTCCAAACACTCGATCCCACACAGTTTGGCTTCATCAAGGGGAGGTAATGTCTGTTAAATTTGGTCAACTTTTTTGAGACCGTGAGAAAAGCCACAGATGAGGGAAGACAGTGCACACCACCTACCTTGACCTGGCCAACGCCTTCAACACTATTCCCCACTCAGGCATAATAGATAAACTCTCTCAACTAGGCATCAATCCGTATGTTACCAGATGGGTAGCCAACTGGCTCACTGAAAGAACCCACCTAGTCAAAACAGAGGAAGCCACCTCAAGCCAGTAGACCCATATCAAGTGGCATACCCCAGGGTTCAGTTTTGGGGCCTCTTATTTAAGATATACTTTTCTGAGGTACAGGCCAAAACCAGTGGGCTATGGCTGACCAAGTTTGCAGAGGACTGCAAGATGGGAGTTATTATCAATTCACCTAGTGACGTGGACATCTTCCAAGAGGGTCTCACCCAAACAAATGACTGGTGCCAGAAATATGGCCTCAAGCTGAATACAAAAAAATGCATCATCATCCCCTTAGGGGGGAGAGATGTCCCCACAAATGATCACATTAATAACAACGTGCTAAGCATGCAGTTAGTTATGAGGGATTTGGGCACCCAGATTGATAGCAGCCTGACTTTTGATCACTGCGTTGCTTCCATTGTACGGAAAGCTTTCTACATAGTCCACCTCATAAGTAAGGGTATCTCATCCAGAGACAAGGAGGTTATAACATCCCTGCATTCTTTCCTTATAAGGCCCATTATTGAGTACAATGCCCCATTCGGCATGTACCTCGCAAAGTACATGCAGCAGCTGGAGAGACCACAGAGGTTCCTCACCAGGAGAATCCAGGGCCTCAAAAATCTACCATACAGAGATAGGCTAAAACCCTATCCCTCTACTCTGTTTCATACAGACTCCTCAGAGGTGACCTCTGTTTGGCATACTAGGCGATCTCGGACCCCACCTTGATGGGATTGCTGCATATCTGCAAGTCAAGCTCCACTCAAGTAACCCACACACGTGGCCTCAACCTGGTTTGTGACATCAATATAACTGTCTGGTGGGGCAGATTTGTGTCCCAGAGACTCCCCCATCTATGGAATAGACTACCTCTCCACATCAAGCAGAGTACCTCTTTATCCCTTTTTAAACATAATCTGGATAACAGGATGGGAAATAGAAAATATTCCTGGGATTCCACCTGTGTCCCTGCTGGACAGGGGCATCAGGTGTTGATTTGTCTATGTATGGGCTAAACTCTTGGCTAGGCTTATAAGGGTCTCAGGGCCAATAGCCTAGTAATTCCTATGATCCTATAATTGAGCCTTGTTGTATGCCACAAGTATAGCGTATTTAGAGAAGAGAGAGAAGCCAACTTTAACTCTAAATGATTGAATGATCAGTTTGGGAGAAAGCCTCTGAACCATGGGGGGTCTTACAGGTTGAACTCCATTTTTAAAAGGCGAAATAGTAGAATAGTAAGAAAAACAGTGTCAAATGCCATGAAGTCGATGAAAAGGTGTCCATTTGTTGGCATCCAGCAATCTTTTGCTTAAGCTGGCATTACCTCCCTGGAGTCCCCCCTTTTATCCTCCTGCCCAGCTCCATCTGATACTGCAAACTGCCAATGATACCTGCAATGAGTTAGGGAACTACCAAATACTCAGGCAAGATTTGAACATACTACTGATGTACAGTGCAGCATCATGAGAAGATTTAACCAAGAATGTGTTGAGCAAGTTGGTATTTGCAAGAATTAGCATCTTAAAGAACACATGTAGATATTTATTTTCTAGTAGAGTGTTTTTTGTTTGGTAGACGAATTAACAAATAGTCATTATTTATGTTTAAAATGCTCAACTAGTTCATAAAAGTTTAGTACAAAGTATAACTAAGATAAGTATTTAATACAGAACAGATGTGGTTAGCCCATTTTAAGCTACCTGGGTCTCCCTGATTAGCATGTCTTTCCGCACATAATCCTTCGTTCACATTTCCTATTTTCATTTCTGATAACTAAATATCCTTTCTTGATATACAGGATTTCCAGATGTACAGTTATAAAATATTTGCTCAAGTCATTTCACTTCAAAACTTTCAGGTTAATACAAATCAGGTTGTGAAAGCAGTGTGAAATACAATGAAAAAACAAAGACCAGGAATCTAATGAATAAAATGTATTCCTCTCTGATGTCTCGGCATACACTGTCACTACAATTTGCTCTTATATTGATTGGGTTCCTGGTCTTTGTTTTTTGTTGCATTTGCTGCTTTGCTGCTGTGAATGCAGTGTGCTGTTACGTTTACAGTAACATACCTCACCTACTTTATGGGTAAGGCAAGATCTGAGGCAGACTGGGTAAAGTAGAGCATACAAGCCCAGCAATAAACAGAATTAACCAAAACAAATCATCGGATAACTCCATCCCGTGCATTCCTATGCTAAACATTTGCTTTTAATATTTTACATGAATGATGCAGCTAAACCTCGATGTCCAAAGGCAGAGTAAAGACAAAGTTGAAGAAAAGTACGAGAATAATGAGGTACAGAGTAACTTTGTTGTCTGCTCATGACTTCAGACCTGCTGCATTGTTGGAGCATCAAAACAGGCACGAGAGACCGTCTCCAGGGACATGAGAGAGACTAGCAAAGATGACTGAAGACAAATTAGAATAGTTTCATTATTAAATTCTCATCATGTTTGCAAACTTGGGTGGTATATGTTTGATGGTTAAAATTCTGCATGTGGGTGGAACTTGTCTTTCAATAATATATCAGAGCTATAATTACCTTCTTTCTGAATGTGGCTTTATACTGTCTGATGTATTTCTTGGTATTTCAGTACACAGTTCTATCCTATAAAAACTAGTCACATAGTAAACTCTGAACAGTTTCAAGTGTCTCACATATTTTACAAAATTATTTACTGTAAATAAACAGTAAATCAAATGATGTTAATTCATATATAGACAGATGTGTGTGTGTGAATGTATATATAAAATATATGCATGTATAGACATATGCATATGACATTTTATACACACACACACAAATATATATACACACACAGCTATGTGCATGATATATGTACATATATGTCTAATACCAGTCATAAAATTTAATCTCAGAGCCTTGAACATCAAAATATTGATATAAAGACATGGTCTTGTAAAATACTGAAAAACAACCCAATTTCTTGCAGGGGATCAAGCCCTCAGCAGCCTCCAAATACCTTTTTACTTATATAGACCGACTTCTGGATCACACAACAGTGAGGAAAGGGCAAAATCCCAATTCCTACTGTTCTTCAATCTTGCCAGAAGTAATAATGGCACACTGAAATCATCTGATTATTCAATCACTTGTGCTAGCATAAAAATGTTTAATATTCAGCAAATTAGACTTCCTATATTTATACTTCTAAGTTAGAATCATGTTGAAATGTAATGATAATGCAGTGTTGCAGATCCCTAGTTAGCCAAGGATAGCCAACAGTCTTTGAAGAGTACCATGTGCTTTTGCATTACAGCATGGATGAAAAGGGCCTCCTCCCCACAGCACTGCAGTGAATGTTAATGGAAAGCTAAAATCATTCATAGACAAACGGATTCTGGCAGAGCAGCAAAAATCTGTCAGTTATAGAAAGTCAGTCTTTAATCCAAGGTTTTGTCACACACTACCAGAGCAGGTAGGAATTATTGTGGGGAAAGTACCTGGCAGACTCTAGACTCTTTTGGTAGCTATATGGCTAATGTAAGACTGATCATTTCAGGTAAAGGTCAGACTTACTAAAACATGGGGCTATACAAATATCACATGCACATACAAGTAAGCAGGAACCTTGTGGACAATAATAAAGCTCACAGAAAGAAATGACATGAGAGCAGCATGTGAACAATAAAATATTTATGCACAATCTGCTGCATGCCTCTCATTAAAGACTGTTCTAAAGAGGTGAAATAATAGCAAGACCAGATGCTGCAGTTTAGTGGACAGAAGCAACAAAAATATGTGTAAGGGGTACAAGAGATACCTGCATTGACCCAAGAACTGATCCAGATAGCTGCAATTTGTTTCAAGCATGAAGAGGTCAAAGACCATGGACCCAGTCTTAATAATCACTCACCAGTACCTGGGAGATCAATGTCCTGAGAAATCAGTCCTTGATCCTTGGCTATGTTGAAGGTGATTGGGAAGAGCTCAGAAAACTGATGAAATAGCCTAGAAGATTCATTTCTTCTGTACAGTTATTTTAAGCAGGGGAAGTCTTCATAGAGACTGATAGAATATCAAATGTCTACTGAATCAATGGATACTATTCCATCCACACCTGAAGCCCAGTCCACTTCCTGCATAGCAGTTACAGAGACAAGCGCTAGACAGCATGATGAGCAGTGGGGCAGGAAAAGACAGCAATCAAGAGCTGCTCCAGTGAAATATCAGAGACAGATTCACACTAACAATGTGGAAGACATGGTAGGGGGTGGGGATAGACTCTCACTGAGAAATTAGTAGCAGTTGGGAGAAAATGAATGGTGAAACGCACTCTGAGAAAAAGTAGTTTTCTGAAAAGCATAACAATCCAAACAAGAGAGGATAAAATCATGAAATGGGTAAACAGGGTCTAGCCTAAACATTGGAGGAATGAAGAAGCAGGTGGTCTCAGCTCTTTATATAAAGAGGAAGATCAATGGAAGGGAATGCAGCACATACAAGATAACCAGACTACTTTGTTTTTAATTTTTCCTGATACCCTCTTTATTGTATTCAGCTGAGGTTCATAGCAGCAGTGGAAAATAATGAATGTCAGGAAGGTGCCAGGCTGTACCTGTTCTGAATAACATGAAAAAATGTTTAAGATCGTAATGCAGTGGGACTACATCCTGGTATAGTGGGAGTGCTGGAGGAGTGTGGCTACCTATGAGCACCTGTTGCATTAGAAAAGTATAGTCACTTACTTGAATAGCAGTGGCGGCTGGTGACATCAAATTAAAGGAGGGCTGCAGAAGACAGCTGAATGGGTGGGGCCGATGGGAAGGGGTGGTGCCAACTAGAAAGGGGTGGAGCTATGCTCAAAACCACAACAAATGGAACTTTAAAAATGCTGCCCTAGGTGCCAAACTGTCATTACAAGAGTCCAATCAAGGTAAAATGAAATGTAGAAGAAAAAAATTTCAATGTATTGGTTACATGACAGCTTATTTAATATCTAGATGGAAACACAAAGGTTGTGAGGCATGAAAAAAATAAATTACTTTTTAAATACATTACTGGAATGCCAGTCAAAATCAAGTATAAAAAAAAACAAGCAGCACTCAAGTCAAACCACTTCTCCTTGCAGTGCCGTTCCAATTATAATTTATATTCAGCTTTATAAAATTACCAAGTAACATGTTGAAAGTAGCAATCTGTGACACCCTCACTTGTAAAAATGTTTCTTATCCAAAAAAGACCTGCTGCCTGACAACAACTATCTACTTGTTTCATGGGGAAGACATGATCAAAGTAAAAAATGAACAGCAAACAAGAAACAAGCTCAAGATAAATTGCTTAAAGGATCACTGCACAAGTTATTGACCACACATAATAGATTTAGCATCCTCTTTAGTTTATGGGTAAAGCCTGCAAAGATGACTGCAAGTCTCCAACAAAATGTAATGAGCTTCTGAAAATACTGTAATCATGTCCTTTATTACAAATACTGTCATATGCATTTCATTACCCAAGGCTTATGCGTTATCTAATTATGTAAATATTCTCTGCATGGCAACAAATAAGGCTTTTAATATTGGTAATTCTTTAACGGTATGCTTATTAAAACTTACTTGCATCTTACAATCTCCGACAAGCTTACCTGATGGTCATTAAAGCATTGCTACCTAAACACAGAGCAACAGGGCACTGTGACAGCATGCCTTTTCTGAATAATAAGAAGCATAAATCAACAGTATAAAAATATGACAGAAAACCAGAACATTCTGCAAAATCAAGGACAGATGAAAAGCCACTGCCGTACTTGTGTCCCCCTTGGATGGGGGAATACTCTACACACTTACACTGCATAACTGCTCCTTGCCTTGCTTGGACATATCAAGAGTCACTACATGGGGGAGTGGAGTGCAACAAGTCTGTCAACATTTGAAATGTCTCTGGCTGACGGTGATGGCTCCGACACTCATACCTCTCAACCTCGGAGCAAGAAATCTGGACAAAGCCATACATAGAAGTGGGACACAGGCCCAAAATAAAGACAATTTTTAAATATTGCTCTTATAAACGTATAAAGATAATATAATAGTAGTAGGTCTTGCACTGGTATGAATTTTCTGAAGAGTATGAAATCTGAAACTCAAATTTCTGCCATTATTTTCTAACTTCAGTCTTTAATGATTTGCCACTAATTTGACAGAAAACCACAATTTTATGAAAACGGACCAAAAATGTGATGCAAAAATATAAAATTGCCACACAATACAGCTGGGAACCTGTCAAAGAAGGGACACCTTTTTTAACATTAGTACTGTTAACTTGAGCAGCTGACAAAATTAGAAAATCTACATGCATTTCTGAAATAAAAGTAATCTGTAACTCTGATCATTACAGTTATTTATAATTGTAAACCCTCCACGTTCTCTTCCAAAACTGCTATTTTGCGGAGGGTTTATTAGGGGGAGAGCAACATTTTGAGCCAAAACTGGGGACAGCTGAGAGGTTTGGATATTCCTAATTCTATAAAGCAATTTATTTGCACGTACCTCTCAGCCTCTTAATGCAGGAAATCTGGACAAGGCCAAATATATTGGGGGAACATGAAAACAGTACTAAAAATTGCTCTTGTATAAACTTAAGACAGTTGATAGAATAACAGGTCTTGCTTTAGCATACATTTTCTGAAGGTTACGACTTCTGAAACTTAATGTTGGTCATTATTTAGTGACTTTATTCCTAAATGATTTACCAGAAAGCCACAAATTTTATGAGGAACAAACCAAAAATAAGAAGCAAAAATCTATTCATTCTGCAAATATCTGGCCGGGGTTGTCTTGAGTTTGCTGCCCCCCCCCTCACAAAATCATGGTCGAATGGAGCCTCTACCCTGCAGCCATTCCAATGCCCCATTCCTTGGTTATTTCGCCCCATTTACCATAAACACTAATGTGCATACTGCTTTACTTCTGCAATGATTTGAAAGTTTTATTTTGCATTTTACAGCACAAACACTAATAAATATCTGCTAAACAATGCAATGCAGTCTCACAATGAAAATAGACTTGGCACTAAAACTTCTCTGCCCTTGAAACTCACATTCATTGAAACAGCATTGAAACCCACATTCGAAGAAAATATATTTTGCCAGTGGCAGATAAAGATTAACTTTGTTTTCAAATCATAGGCCCCTTGAACATGAAACATACACGTGCTCTTTGATAAGCCTTCCTGATTGTATTAAATTACATTCCTTGTATAATACAATACAGTTGTTAGAGGACGTTTTAACTTTATTGTTTTGAACATTTTTCCAGTAACCAATGAAACAAAATGCATGCACCAATAATGACAAAACTGCCCAGTTCAGATAATTTCCATCATAAAAGTCTACTCAGACTTCTACAGTCCACCAATATCAGCAAATATGCACAATCTCTGAAGTAGTAAAAGTCATCTAAATAATTCTACATTACAAAAATCTGTAACTAATGAAGAGGTTGCTGCTAGCAAACAACTTTATATGTCATTGTTTCATCTACAAATAAAGTGCCTGTTGCCCTTGAGGAATACATTGCTTATGTTGCATTAAAAAATGATAAGCTAGTAATATTGAAATAGGGAATGGATGGCAAACTGATAACAGGTTGATAGTTACTAGGTATCTTCACCAAAAAGGACTGCAGCATCCACTCCCCCTTTACAACACAGTACCGTATCAGTAATGCATCTACCTATTGTGGAAGTAGAACCCACAGCCTTCTGCATCAAAAGCAAGTTAACTACCTGCTGTGCTACTAACAATACAAGCAGACTCAGCATAAGCAGCACTAATCTTTTGTTCCCCTGCATCTCTTAGCTCCTTGTAAAATCTACTCGACACTCAGCTGTATCTCTGAACTTTGCAGCACCAGAAATCTGGAAAAAAATAACATTTATTGGGGGGGGCAAAAATCAGGGACACATTTTAAACATTGCTTTTATATTGTTGGAAAGTTGCTAGAATAAAATGCAGTGTTAGCACCAGACATATCACTGTCAAGTTTGGTACCCAGGACCCTGTACAAAACAGTCAGAGCAACACACCACTATGCCAAATAAGCTGTTTTGTGAAAAAGAGGAAGATTGAAACATAAATGGTTACCATTTAGTGAATTCAGTTCTCACCATAGCTCTCAACCTTAGCACAAAAAACCTGGATGAAGCCAATAATGGGGGAGTACAGTCCAAAAAATAAGGACAAATTTCAAATATCCATCTTATAAACTTAGAAAATTGCTAGAATAAAAGGTTTTGTGTTACCATGTACTTTCTGAAGAATATGAAGTCTGAAATTTAAATGTCTGTCATTTTTATTTAACATTTGTTAACCAGGAAAGTCCGACTTGGAACAAAAGCCAATTTTCAGCACAGGCCCAGGGAGAAACACTCCAGACGCATGTCTTTGTAAGATGAGAGGACATGCTGACTCCACACAGAAGGTATCCCAGCCAAGAATCAAACCAAAGAAGTTGTAGCTGTCAGGCAAAAATGCTACCACTGCACCACTGACTGTGTAAGGAAACAAAAATACAGAAACCACAGATTTTAAGAGGAACAGTACAGAACAAATATGAGGGAAAAATCTGTACTAAGATGGGAGGACATGCAGACTCCAGACAGAAAGCACCCCAGCCAAGAATCAAACCAGAGAAGCTGTAACTATCAGGCAACAATGACTGCACCACTGACTGACTAACATAAATATAGAAACCACAGATTTTATGAGGAAAGAACAGATCAAATATGAGGCAAAAATCTGCAAATTTTTTACAAATGGCGGTGGGTAGGGAATTCAGGCCCTTGCCACCTGCATACAAGGTACAGGGTTCAAGCCTGAGGTATTCCTTACCATACCACCATGAGTTCTCTCTAGCCACCAGTATATAGCAACTTGGGCATTACACACACACACACACACACACACACACACACACACACACACACACACACACACACACACACACACACACACACACACACACACACACCTCTGCCGATGAGCAAGTGCTTGTGATTGGTCCAGCACAATTTAGCTTAGATATCCAATGAGCAATTGGTCCAGCCTGCTGCTGCAGTCAGGAGTGCCTCCAGTCTGTGATGTCACCACTGCACAGACTGCTGGGCATCTCAGGGGCAGAGATGTCTTTCCCCCTATCTAGACTGCTGAGAAAGCAGTCTGAGAGCGTGTGCAGAGTAATTATGGGAATGTGTTGTTTTTTTACTGTTTATTTTTGTGTTTCTTTACTTATTTTATTTTTGTTTTCTGGGTGGGAGGGTTGCAGTCTTATAGCACAAGCCACCCCTGCTGAATAGCTTGAACCATGTAATCCCATCCCATATTGCTAAATCTGCACAGACTTCCTTTATTTTTGTTCTCTGTATAATAATCTTATATGTAATGTAAACATAATGCTCGTTTGGTTACTCGATTATTCTACATTTCTGAGTTGAGATTTGCTGGGAAATATAATCCTAAGGGTGAGACTTTCAAAATGCTTGTTGTCTCCTCTCTATCACTTTTTTAATTATGATCTTTGTTTTGGTTAACTAGCGTACTATGACAGTAATGTTGGAACTAGCTGGGAAATACAATGTACAAACTCTTTGCAAAGGCGATAAAATTGTACATAAGGGCATGTGTTAACAGAGGCAAATGATAGTTGTACAAATATAGAATGGCTATCATTTTGTTTATTTTTCTTTAATTGGATAAATACATGAAGGTTACGTACAAAACTTCACATCATTTTTTGCTCTCTTTTTGACTCCCCACAACTGACCATCAGCTGTTTTCATGCCCCTCCCCCCTTAGTCAATGGGACTACTAGACCTTCCTTAGCTTTTCCCAGGCTAATTTTGACTAATTTCTGGGGCCAGGGAGATCATCAAGGAACACATTTTCCAGGAAGTGTTTATCTTAATCCTCTAGACCTTGCTTCATCTCCTCCTGTCCATAGGGGTTGATGAGGTCTGTAGCATCTCAGCCAAGCCCCCGCATGCATGAGTACAGTATTGCGGCAAGTAAACTCATTCTGTCCTCATCCTTCCTTAGTTAAATATATCCACGTATCTGGGTATCACAGCTTTAGTCAGTTCATTTTAGTAAAGAATGCAGTACTCAAGTGTTTGTTTTGTTGTTGGTAATTTGCAGGGAGCTGCTAATCTGCTTGAATTAATGGTTCTAGTTAATTTGCCTGGATAGCTGCACTCAGGGGCTGTCATGCAGAATATGAACTTTGATTTTCCAGACTAGGGGATACCTGGTCTAGAAAAAGGCATATACAATGAACATTTTTAAAATGAACTCAGACAATTATTGTCTTGGGGATATGGTGGTCAGTTGGATGCATGGTGAGATGGAAGTGAAATCTGTTTATGGGTAAGGTTTGAAACATTTGTCTTAAGTTCATAGTTGAAGGCAGGTATCCCACCTGTCTCTCATTTTGAACAAAACCAGTTGTGCACTCACTCTCTCTCTTTCTCACCCCTAAAATATTAATATATTTGTTCTGTGCTTCACTGTCTGTCTGCTTTAGTCATACTCTTTTCCTGCTACCTCCTTCATTCCATGTTTCCTACTATCCACTTTTTTGTTGCCTGCTGTCTTCTTGACTACTATTCTGTATCCCAGCCAGTTCCCCTTCCTCAAACCTTAGGTTCAAGTACCTGTTCTAAAGGCCTAAATTGTCTCTTCCTTAGGCTCAAGTATCTGTTCTAAAGGCCTAAATTGTCTCTTCCTTAGGTTCAAGTACCTGTTCTAAAGGCCTAAATTGTCTCTTCCTTAGGTTCAAGTATCTGTTCTAAAGGCCTAAATTGTCTCTTCTTGAACTGCTCCACATGATGCAGTCCATCCTTTTCTCATTCCCTAGCCCCTTCCTAAACACTTGCTGCTGTGACTCACTTATCACATCCTAAATCCTAATCCCTTGTGATCCTCATTGTCTTACCTTCTCCTTTATGAACTTTTTCAGGTCTGCCTCCATTACCTTCTCCATCTCCTTAAATGCATTTCCCCTCTTCTCGTCACTGTCTTCCCACATTTTCTATCTGGGCTTCTTTTTCTCCAAACCCTTCAGACACTGTGCCATATTTACCACCACTGTATACCTCCCAAACTTAGACATATCCCACTCCCCAGGACTTTTCTTGCTTTTATTCTTTCCTTCCCAACCCTGCTTCTCTTCCCCTTCCAAACCAGAACATCACACACTTTGTCTCACCCCTTGCCAGACTGCCAATGCATTAACTGTACATGCCTTAGTAAGTAAAAAAAAATCACTAATGATGTCACCATCACCCTTACTACATCTGCCCTCCTGCTCATCATATTATTCCCACTTGCCCATTTCTCCATCTCTTTTCTCATATCTTGCAACTTCTATTTTTTGTTCAACTATACCTTAGCTCCCAAGTACTTCTCCCCTTCTTTTAACCATACCCCTCAACTATACAGATTTGCACAGAATGTCTGGATTTTTGCCTCATATTTCTAGTAAGATTTTCATAAAATTGTGGTTTTCTGGTAAATTAGTGGCAAATCCTTAAAGACTGAAGTTAGAAAATAATGACAGATATTTGAGTTTCAAACTTCATACCATTTAGAAAATTCATGCTGATGCAAAACCTGTTATTCTGTCAACTTTCTAAGTTTGTAAGAGCAATATTTAAAAATCATTCCTATTTTTGGTCCTTTGTCCCACTCTTATTTATAGCTTTGTCCAGATTTCTTGCTCTAACAGGTCGAGAGGTATGCTTTTAACCATAGCAAACCTAATGGGTTTAGAACTCCTTTACCCATCCCTATTACTAGTGATTTCTTGGGATAGTACACCAGACCTGATTCTCTGCCAAATTCCTCAAAGATCTTTAACAGTTCAGGCAGCATCCCTTTTATGTCCTCCAATAATAACATATGGTCAACAGTATATAGCTTTATATTACTTATCTTCATCTTAACTCTCCAACTTTCTATCAACCCATTTACCCTATGGACTACTTTTTCTATAGCTAAAATTAAGATCCCCCCGGGGAGAAAGGACAACCATGTCTTTTTCTTCTCCCTAAGGTACCCTACCTGATAATCCCCAAGTTTGCCCTAACTAGAACATTGGGTTGCCTATATAGAGCTTTGATGCTAGACACTGCCTTTCCCCAAATCTTGTTCCAAAGTTTTCAACATAAATTCCCAATTACTAAATAAAAGTCTTCTATATATCCATAAGCAACACCCATACTCTATCTCCTCGCTCTCACACTGGTTCACAAAATTTAATAATAACCTCTAATAATCTGTAGATGATCTATAACCTACTTTTTACAAATCCCCACATAACCGTCCTTAATCTGGCCACATATAGTCTAGACCTTATTTTGGCATCATTATTACATCGTACAACCAGCCTATAGTTTGACAGCTCCTCCTTCCCCCTCCCCTTGTATAAAACAAATGTCTCTGTCTCCTGCACAGAAGTGAGCATCACTCCTTCATTTCCATCCTGTTATTGCTGCTACTACCCCTTCTTATCACCACTCACCATTTCACTCTCTCCTACAAATAGTAAGCCCCTCCATCATCTCCTTCATCATCTCACTTCTTTTTCCATCACATTTACTTCTTCCCAGCTGGAGTATATATAACAAAAACAGGCGCATTGTGAAATGTCATTTGTCCTGCGCCCTCAGAAAACATCCTGCACTTAAAAAGTTACACTGCCATGCCTAGCTCATCTTATAGGGTCAGAACCTAATGCATAAACCACCTGGTAATCCTTTGAGTCTTCACTATCTGCATACATTTTGGATCTGCCCACATTAACTTTCACCCCTTTCTGTGCTCCTGGCATGTCTTGGGCCATTTCTTCTTCCATATTACTCTATTCTTCTACCTGGTCCTCCTGTCTCAGCTTGCCTTGGCTATTCCATAGGGACTATCCCCCTGAGGTCTTCAAAGGAGAACTGTCTCAGTACTGCTCCATCTTCCTTTCTTCTTATGCTACTCTCGAAGTAGTACTTTATACTACCTGCATTCTTCCTTATTAAACCACAAACACACTGGGAACTTAAGCCTTTCACCTTTGCCTCGCATATCCATGAACATTTTATTCTATTCCTTATCCACCACACATCTTGGGTGCTAAAATCTACCTCTATTGTTGGCTCAAATGTACCACTTGTTGCTATGATACTGTACCTCTGCACTCATCATCACCATCATCATCCTGCATCTACAGGTGCACCACTTCCTCCTGCACCTAGGGATAGCTGCTCCCAAAATTTATTTGTTCCCCTCATTGTATCTATACAAAAATCGGATAGCTTTTTTTTTAGTGTGACAGTAATCAACTCTCCCCTGCAATTTACTTCTTATAATTGCAAGGTATATCAACTGTTCCATCACCACCACTTCTGCTTCAGCTGCAATAACACTGTCACTATTACTACTCACTATTGATGCACCAAAGCCTAAGTCATCCATCCCTTTTACTCATGCGTTTATCTTCATTAGCCCTCCCCTTTCCATACTGCTTGTCTTAAAATTTTGTCTTTAGAATAGTGGCCATCTTTACAACTTTATCTCTACTTCAAGTATCCAGGCTTTTGTTTGGCTTTCCCACCTGGAACCCTGTCAGTTTGTGGGTACACACACACACACACACACACACACACACACACACACACACACACACACACACAACTTCTGTGATTCTTATAGGTATGAAATTATCCCTTCAAGGTCTGTTCTCTAGGTCATCCATTTATAAACTAACTCTATGAAATGTGGATTGAACTTCCAGCAACTTATTTTTGTTTCTCTCCACCTCCTCCGCCAGTCTTCCAAGCTTCAGTCCCTGCTCCAGAATATTTTGCTCAAGTCACCCTGTCTCTTTTTTTACATACCTACAATTGCTTGCATATTCCCTACATCTGCTGCAATAGTATCAGCTTTCTTTAAATTCCTATATTCTGCTTCCTGGTTGTCCACACGGTCCTTCAAACTTCTCCTATACTTCATTTGTAACTCAGTTGGCTTGCAGTTTTTTTTCTTATTTTTGGTTCATTTATGTCTCCATGTATAATAATGGTCTCCCACCACATTCAAGGTCCACATTTCTGTAGTCCTTCCTTCTCTCATCTGTTGCCTAGCTCTAGTGACCATGTAATTCATTTAGTTTCTAGATTAAAATCTTAATTTGTTGTGCCTTGATTTTTACTCTGTTGCTTCACAACATTTACTTATATCTTACAATTTTGTTAACTCTGGGTAGATACTGTTCAATGCATTCTCTCTATTTTCTTTACCAGTTGTTAATCCAAAAGGAGTCAATATAAAACACCGTGGGCCGTGAATTGTCTTTAGTTTTTATTGGTTTACTTTTCTATTCTCAGAGGACCATGAATTGTTTTTAGTTTTTATTGCTTTACCAGTTGTCACCAGCCAGCCTCACGAACATATTCCACTGCTCAAGCCATTATCTTCATACCTCATTTTTCCCTTCCAACTTTTCTCTTGTACTTCAGGCTCTCTCCTTCTCATTTGCAATCAACTATTACCTCACCTGCTATTTCATTTTAAGCCAAAACTGCGCTACTCCACTTCCAAACACCATGCTGATGCAAGCTTCTCTGTTTAGCTGCCTTCTTCCTCTATGTCGCCACAGCACTTCTTCAGATGGGCAGTTCTAATTATTTGACTCATTGGATGCCTCTTGTGGTAGGGAGGGGATTTCTAACCTCTTTAACTGCAAACAGTTTTAGGCAGAATTGTGCAGTAATACGTATGTTTATTAAAAAGTAATCTTGAAAACAATTCAATAACATGATCTGTACATTAAGACAGAGAAAACTGGTTATACATCAAAACGAATACTTATGTCAAAGAAAATTTAACAATGACTGAAGTTAGTTGGGTGATAAAGTTACAAAAATGACAATAGAGTCATTATGCCCATGATTGTTCAAGTAACCAGGACTTTAACAACCTGATGGAAAATGCTGTTCTGGCCTCTGAGCAACGGCTTCTCCACAAAATGTGCATATGAAGGAGTTATGAGATACAGTATTCTTCCAAACCATGCATTCAGCTTATTCCAAAAGTTTCTAAGTTCCTTTTTGCTATAACTGGTCCCAGTTTTGAGAGAACTGTTAGTCTAGATTATAAAAGAAATCCTTGAACTTCCTTCAGAAGAAGGTATTACTTGAATTTGTAGAATTATCTTTGGTTGTGACTCTGCTATGTTTATTATGAAGTATTACTGAATGAATTTGTTGCTGCAGTACTATTGAGTTTCTTGTAAGTATTTTTACAAGAATTATTAATAGGGGCATTTTTGACAAAGTCTATCTATGCTGGTGTTTGCCAAACATAATTGAGATGAACTATATAGCAGTACATGGAGTGCACTGGTTACACTCCAATATCGAAAAAGACAAATCAGTTAAGCACTTCTATAGTGCTACACCTGATCTAAACAACTGTTAAGCACCACTGCTTCGGCTATTAAGACTGGGTATCATGCTTGGAAGTTAAATCTACCAGATCTGCCCGGCAAATGATAGCAGTAGAATAAAGAAAACAAATTTGCTTCCATCTACTGTCTGTGCAGGCAATGTGTCCCTGACTTTTTCTAACCTACCAGAATAATGCGCACTGTCTTTCTGACAGTGTTCACTAAGTGCTTACAGATTTCAAAGCCACCAAGACACTTGGTGACTTTTTCCTATAATGTAGTACATGGAGCAGATAAATCTCCATGCACTACAAGGAATTATGATCAGATCTGTGATTATATTATATCTGGAAGTATGTCCAAAACTTTTAATTTTGGAAAGGTGGTGGATGTCTGGTTAAAACCCATTTACAAGTCCATAGAACACATTATAATAGATTCATGGGACTTTTTAGGTCGACTTAAAAATGATATGATATCATCTGGATGTATTTTGGTCACCATTGATGTGGTGGATCTATTCTCCAGTATACCCCACGATGATGGACTTTCCAGATTGGAATCCCAGTTGACAAAGGCTAGTCACCTAACATTTGATAAGAAATTGTTAATTGTGGAATTTATGGAAATAGTTTTAAAATACAACTTCATTTTATTTGAGGGGGAGTACTATGTACAAAGTAGGGGTACAGCAATGGGAGCGGCATGCGCACCGATTTATGCAAACCTCTATTTGTACGACTGGGAGGAAGAATACATCTTGAATACTAACTGGTATAATTATATGGCATGTTATTACCGGTTTTTGGATGATGTGTTTATGATTTGGACAGGTACTCCTGTTCAATTAGAAAACTTTAAGGAATATTTAAATACAAGGAGTAGTTGGCTTAAATTTACATTCAATGTTGACAAAAATAAAATAACATATTTGGACACCCAGATCGAAGTAGTAAGAAACAAGATAAAAACGAATATACATAGGAAGGAAACTTTCAGCAACAGTTATTTACATTATTCGAGCTGTCACCCCTCTAGTCAGAAAAGAAGCATAATTAGGGGTCAATGTATAAGAGCAGCTAGGATGACCTCAGACTATGCTGACTTCTTAATAGAACTGAGGAAAATAGCTGATATGTTCCTTCAGAGAGGGTATCCTAGGTGGTTAGTAATGGATGTAACTGAATATGTAAAAAAAGAATGGGGTAATAAATACACCCCCCTTTTAGGTGCTGGACCCCTTAGGGAGCAAAACAACAACAAAAATGAAAATGCAATGGAAGGTGAAAGTGTAGAATATAGTAGAGCCTGTATAGTACAATATACTCCATGGAATAGAGAGGTAAAGAATATTATTACCAAAAATTGGAGCATATTTAAGACTGATAGAAAACTAGTGGATATAGTAGGAAATGCACCTAAGTTTGTAGCCAGGAATGGAGTTAATATGAAAAAAGAGATAGAAAGGAAAAAAGGAATTGATGGGGAAGCAGGTGTCCTTGGGGGCACATCTAGTTGTGGCACCTGTAACCAGTGTAGGTACATTACAAAGAAGAATAGCATTATGTTGGATGACCTATATCACTCAAAAATTAATTTTAAAAAAGGTAACTGCAGGACAAAACATATAGTTTACCTTGCTTATTGTACTAAGTGTCCCTGTTATTACATAGGGAAGACCGACAGGTGTCTTCGACAAAGGATTTATGATCATTACTATAATATTAAAAAGGAAGACACCAGGAATGCCTTATGGAGGCATATTGCCCAGTCAAATGGTTGTAATGAGTTTCATTTTGGTATATTAGATATGGCCAAGGAGAATCCAAGGGGAGGATGTATTAAAAAGAAACTTGCCGAACTAGAGACCAGATGGCAAATCAGACTAAATGCCTCTACCCCCCCTGGACTCAATGACCATATATCTATTAAGCCAATTTTAGAGAATATTGTAAATTAAAGAAGCAAAGTTGAATCCCAACTTGTATATAAATGAATTTTTTAACAAATGAACTTCTTAACAAATGAATTTTTAATCACACATAACAGTGTATATTATAAGGCAGAAGTTTTATCCCACAATGATTCAGTAGTAGTATTCATTTCACATCACAGTACGAATGCATTTAAGGAATAAGATCAGTTAATTAAAGTAAATATAAGGACGGTTTTATTAGAATAAACACACTGGCACTTTAAATATTGATTAACAAAATGACGTATTTTTTAAAAAAAAGTATTTAAGGAATGGAATACTGTTTTAGGATTGTTCTGAAGAAGTCTATTTAAATTAGATGAAAGCGCTCAACAACTGAATTTTATTTGTAATAAAGAAGTGTTTTATTATCAGAGAGTGTCGGTGTGGAACTGTGTACGGGTAAAGGAACAAGCTATTTTGGTTCATTTCTATTGTCGACGTGTTCCTTAGCATTTTCGAGTTATCTTTTTTGTGTACTCTCGACATGGATGGCAAGATTCACCTCTCAAACTTCATTCTTCAGGTGAGTTTCTTGGCATCCATGTCTCGAACAGATAATAAGCCAGTTATGATCGGCAAGCCACTCATAATCCTGTATGTTTGATGTAGTGGCCTGAATTATTGTTAATAAAATATTCCACAAACACAGTCTGTTATCACAGTCTTCCTTCTCCTAAATAAATGAGGTCTGTGGAAACTGGTTCTAACTTTGTCCAACATTAACAGATGCATTATTACTCTACTTATTAGTGAATTAAATGGCTAATTAGGATCAGAAATGTTTAATGACATTTCTCCGTTTAAGCCTCAATGAATGTCTTTTTCGGGTTTTAAATAGAGGTCTATTTTCAGTTTGTGGTTCACTCATTCATTCTAGCAACTTATTTCAGGACCTTTAACAAGTACTTGGCATTAGGCATATCAGTCCCCAGGTTCAGGTCATTCACATTTATGCCAATCTAAATGACTGATCCGTGCCCAGACTAAGGAACAGCTGTTGAGCTATCTTTGTTTTGTATTTCCTGCCTGGATGCTCTGGGCCTGATAATCATACAACAGAAGTTCCTTATGTCTTATTTTCAATGTTCGGTCTTGTGTTGTGCTCTCTATGATGTGGATATGCACTGGAATGGGTTAACTAGCCTCTTGATTACTCCACATGACCTCTCTAATACCAGACGAGGTGTTATTTTAGAAGTGATAAATAGTTATGAGGTTAAATGGCCACTCTGGTTTGTGCACAGTCTGTTCAAGTTAAATTTAAGGTGAACATTTATGAATCAAAACATTTTGTGTGATTCCTGTACAGTCTGGGGCTGTTCAACACATACCTCCTCATAATTAACAAATTAACTAACTTAGCACAAATCTACATGTGCAAGTGCTTCTGAAGTAATGTCTTTTTATTCGACTGGCAAGTATCTATGGAAGAAAATCCTGCTTTAAACATCAGTCAACAATGAACAAGTGGCAACTCTGAAACACATAGAAAGGAAGTGACATGCAGCCCCCTCAATTGATAATATATGTTTATCAGTTTATGTGCAGGAAGTTGAGGTAATCCATAAGAAAGGTACTAAGTTCAAATGTTGTCTTTTTTAACTGGTAAGGTATTCTGCATGCTCTGAAGGGATCATGGATGAGGATCTGTAATTGGCTATGATAATGGTAATTCATTTTTCTGAGGAAAACTAGGACTTAGATCATTCCAGATTTGTATTATTAAATATCCCATTAGAAACAATGGGGTTAAAAACAAGTATAGATACTTGTACATAGTTGACGGCAAATGTGAATACATGACAGGCATTATACCAGTACAAAGACGGCTACCACTGGAATGGAAATGAGTTTCTGTAATTACAGGTTAAGGAAGGCCTCAAATTCAGGTTATCATACAAGAAAAATATACATCATAATAAGGTGACACACTAGTAGTCAAGTACAAAATACTTTCTGTTACACATTACACAATGTTAATGTTATACATTATAATTTAATAAGATCACATTAAGGTGAAAATGTACAAAACAAATGTAAAGTTTTAGAACAAATACGGAAACAATTTTTTTAATATATATTCATAATTTACCATTTAATTTAATCCCATAGAAGGCAAAGTATCAGATTTCATAATTAAAAACTTTGCTTTCATTAAGTCTCCATATTTCACTCTAATCAGCAAACTGTAATAAAACAATACCATGCAGCAGACCGAAATCTGCACGTTTATCTGTCAAAGGAAAAAACTTCAAAGACCAATTCACATTAGGTTCAAGCAAGGCACCCTTTACTACTTGCAGCAAGGAGACAAAGCATGTATGTACAGGATTTGTCTGGATAATTAATGATTAGTAGGTTATACTTATACAGTTCCCTTCCTGTCACATAGAAAATGTTACATTCTATTGCTGATGTAGTTAGACACAGCTTTCTGTATGTTCTACAGAAAATATTGTTGGACTTATTGCTGACCAAGTTAAAATATCTGTCATTCTACAAAACATTTTGAGAAAAACAACCTGGCCTTGGGTTTATGTCAGTCCATTTCAGCATTTCAATTCTTCTATTGTACTGTTTGAATACATGTGTTACATTTTACCTAGATTCAAGGTACATGTCTAGCTTTAGTACAAGTAATGCTGACTATGGTTTAAACTTTCAAGCATCTATTGTTTTCTTTATCAATAGCTTCTAACAGCTGCATGTTTTCTCATGGCATAAGCAGAAATCAATATCCCTTTGTTAATTTTCATGACATTAGCAGAAATGAATTACTTCTTTTGTTATTTGCTGACATTAGCAGAAAATAGAATGCTTCTTGTTAAGTTTCTAATGGCTGTGCAGATTCATGCAGTGTGAACAGAATAAATGTATTAACCCTTTTAAATCTCGAATGCACTAAGCATGCATATTACTATTACATATTTTTCTAACATTTCCCCCTTTTTAATACTTTTATTCTATTTTCAAGATAAGCATAAACAGTTTTTTTCTTCCCCTAACCTCTTCCTACTCAGGATTTGCAGTTAACAGAGTCATTCAGTTTAAACTTATGAAAGCTTTTTCAGATTTTTAAAAATTCTTCAAGTTCAGCACCTTGGTATAAGGTTTCTGAAACTGACATGTCTATAAAGTCTTTAATCAGTCTTTTCATGCAGGGGATGCAGCAGCACACATACCACCAAGTAGGATCATTCCTACACAGATGGCAATCAGTATGTTCATCAGGATACTGCCCCACCTCCCAAACAATTTCTGGAAAAAGTCCATCAATGGATTTGGTCCTGGTTTGGTCAAGGCTGACACCTGCTGAATTACCTCAAGATGATTGTCTATCTCATGTTTGTGGTCAGGAATATACAAACAGCACTCCTCCTGGATCAAAGTGCACGTACCTCCTCTCGCCGCTAGGGTGAAGTCGAGAGCCATGCGGTTTTGAAGCACTACAGTTCTCATGGCAGTCAGGTCATCAGTCACCAATTCTAGGGCAGAAAAGGTTGCATTGCTCATTATTTCGAGAAGTTTAGACAATTTTCTCAGTTCCCAGATTGATTTTGTTGCTCCATATGCCGGCAATACACCTGCCCATGAGATAACAGTATCACTCAAATCCATATGTGACAGTCCATTTTTCGCTAAGCCCACAGCATGATGATTTTTCCAGCCCACATTAATTTGCCCCACTGGATTGACAGGCTTCTTGATTTCTCATCGGACATTCTGAATTTTCCCTTGAGGTAAAACTGCTGGGTGTCGTATGACCGGAACCAGGTACCCCAAATAACAGCTGCCGGACCAATTCTCAGGTAACCACTTGTATGCTTTCCTACCACATACAAAATAATAGTCTTCTACTTTGGTAGTAACGATACTATGTCCTGGCTCTGGATGAAACATTTTTTTGTCTATCATTGACAGTAGTTTAGAAAGGTCAGCATTATGTTTTACTTCATCAGTTGTCCTATGCATCAGTTCAACAAATGAATCATAGCTCGTGTTGCAATAGGATCCTGTGTTATCAGTCTTATTGTAGCATCTATAAGGAACAGTCACATTGCAATTGCTCCAACCCACCTGAACTGTATCATTTTTGTAAAAACACACAGTCCCCTTCTGTCGAACAGACAAGTGCAATGCTACTTTATCTTGTGATGTGACATCTGATGCATCATAGACTAAGTTTTCCCAGGTCTTGTTGGCTCCTAGGGGGACTGAAGTTAACAATAACCCCCCCGTATGCTGTTGACAAAGCTGTGCAAATCCAGCAATTTGAAACATTGAAGGTCACAGCATACACATATTTGATTGCCTGGTAAGTGTTGAAGTTTGGGTGCCACTCTGCGTACAACTCTGCACGCTTGTTCAGTTCAGTTTGTGTGGCTGTGAAAAGGAATGGCCACAACAAAATGATTATTGTCACTAGTACAGTCAACAGGATGGTCATGCAATACTTCCGAGGAAATGGTTGTTCTGCATTCCTGTTTTATCCGACTCTTCCGAATAGGTACATTTGGATCTTACTGGATTTTGTCATCTTTATTTCAGACGTGTTCTTACTCTCTGCCCTAATAGGACCTTCAGCACTGATGGTTTCTGGTTTCTTCCCTGGGGTTGAGACAGATCAGTCCTATTGATCTGACCCCCCTTTGTTGCCAGACTTTGTGCTGAGGGCCCCAATGGAGAGGCAAGATTTTTGTCCAGTTCAAAGTTCTTAACTAGTTTGCAGTGCATCAGGTGGATCCACGAAGCTCACTCTGCTATCTTGACTGCAGTGGGTGTCGAAAGAAGCACCTGGTAGGTACCTTCCCACCTTGACAATGACCAATTCTTCTTCTTGATAACTTTTATCCATACCCAGTCCCCGGGTGTCACTACTGCCAGTTCTGATGTCTCGGTTTACTTTCTATCTGAAACAGAATTTGACTGCAACAGATGTTTAGAATTCATGACTTTCTTCATATATTCAGCTAGTGTAAAATCAGCTTCCTGGTCTGATGACATGAGAAGTTTCCACCTGGGTGTATAGTAAGCCCTTCCAAATAACTTTTCAAAAGGAGTCAATCCTTTTGCTGTAGGGACAGTTCTCATGCTCAACAGTGCCAGGGGTAAACAGCATATCCAATTTTCCCTGTCTCAGCTATCAATTTTCTCAGTTTGTTTTTTAATATACCATTATGCCTTTCAACTAGCCCTGCAGATTGTGGATGGTATGCACAATGATTTTTTAAAGAAATACCAAAATGCTTACTTAACTGCTGTATGGTTTGGTTTACAAAGTGTGTACCATTGTCACTGTAGATCCTTTCCGGAATGCCGAATCTAGGAATGATTTCTTTGACAAGTACTTTTGCCACCGTGGCTGCATCTGGATTTTTGGTTGGAAAGGCTTCCACCCATCTGGAAAACATATCTACAATGACAAGACAATACTACTTATTTTCACATTTGTTCAATTCTATGAAATCCATACAGATAGTGTGAAACTGATATGGTGGTGTAGGGAAACTCCCTTGCTTGGGCTTTATCGCCCCCTGTGCATGATGTTTGTTACAGACTTGACACAAACAAAATTTTTTAGAGTAGTTTGCAAATCTGTACATTGTGAACACCTGGTTCACCAGCTGCACCATCCCCCCTGTTGAGACATGGCACTGCCCATGGCTCAACAAAGCTGCATATCTAAACAAATTAGATGGTAGTATTGGTTTCCCTTCTCTAGAGATGTACAGCCCCTCGTTTTACCCATCGTTGTTTTTCAGCTTGCGTAGCGAGTGTCTGCATTGTTTTTAACATTTCTAAGTCTAAAATCTCAGAGGGTTGTAATTCCTCATTTAAAAGAAATACTTCTGTGGCTACTTGTTTTGCAGCTGTATCAGCTCTCGCATTACCTTTTGAAATCCTATCTTGTTGCTTGGTGTGAGCTGTGCATTTACAAATGGCTACTTTCTGAGCTAACTGAATAGATTCTAAAAGATCTAAAATAAACTGTGCATGATTGATAGGTTTTGCCAGTAGATGTTATCATTCCCCGTTTTTTTCACTGTTGCGCAAAAACATGAACAGTAGAAAAAGCATACTAGCTATCAATAAAATAAGGTACATGCCCATGTCAAGGCAATCAATTCTGCTACCTGTGCAGAGAAGTTGTGTGGTAAAGGTTTTGCTTGTATAATTTCAGTATCAGAAACTACTGCACATCCTACTAGGTTCTGTCCTGCAGGACCCCTTTTGCATGTGCCATCTACGTAGTATGTCACCTCGGCATCATCCAAGGGGACATCCGTGAGATCTTTTCTAGGTAGTGTCTTTTGCTCAATTACCTGCAGGCAGCGGTGCGATGTGCCATCTGCAGGGGTCAGGACCAGAGTAGAAGGGTTCAAAGATGTGCATTGTTCAATTGTCATACAAGGGTGGCTCAACAATATAGTCATACAGGAAAGATGCCTAGCAGGGAAAAGATATGCCACCTTTTCTTGTAGTAAAATAATTGCAGCTGCATGAGGCACTCTCAAAGTGAGAGGGTGGAATAAGACTACTGAGGCCGAAGCCTGTACTGCCATTGCAGCTGCAACTACTGCCTGTACAAAGTGGGGTAAGGATCATGCCACTGGGTCTAGTTGTGATGAATAGTAAGCAATGGGGCATTGCTTATCACCATGCTGCTGTGTTAGTACTGATGTCATGTAACCCTGCTTACAATCTACAGTTTGGAAAAAACATTTATGGTAGTTTGGTAATCCCAGAACTAATGAGGATGCTATTAACTGCTTCAGTTTGCAGAAAGCAGATTCTGCTTCTGGTGTCCATTGTAATAAATCCTGCACTGCCATAGGCTTCTTATATATAAGGTCAGTCAGAGGTGTAGATTCCAAAGCATAGTTTGGAATCCAGCTCCGGCAAAAATTATTTGTACCCAGGAAGGACATAATTTCCTTCTTGGTGGTGGGTTTTGGTGCTTGCAAAATTGCTATTTTTCTGTCCTCATCTAGTGTTCTGCCTTCTTTGGATATTACATATCCCAGGTATTTTACTTGTTTTTTCCAAAGCTGCAGTTTACTTTTATTTACCTTATGTCCTTCAGTGGCTAAGAATTGTAGAAGTGCTATGGTATCTTCTCTACAATCCTGCTGGGTGGGGGCTGCCAGCAAGATGTCATCAACATAAAGTAAAATTTGACTGCCTCTTGGTGGGGTGAATCCCAAGTTGCTTGCCATTTCTTGTGAGAATATCATTGGACTTTCACAATACCCCTGTGGTAGTCGCGTATATGTATACCTTTTCCCCTGAAATGTGAATGCAAACCAATACTGGCTGTCAGGGTGTATTGTTATAGAAAAGATCACATTGCTGATATCTACCACAGAAAAATACTTCTGTTGAGGTTTTAAATCATTCAACAGGGTGTATGGGTCTGGCACCGAGGGTGCCCTTGGTATTACTGCATCATTTACAGCTTGTAAATCTTGGACCATACGCCATTCTCCATTTGCTTTTTTGACTGGAAACAAGGGTGTGTTACATGGTGAAGTGGGAGATTCTACTAGTATCCCTCCTTTAAGTAAGGCTGCTATAATAGGCTTTATCCCTGCCTCTGCATCTTTTCTTAAGGGATATTGTCTTTTCTGTGGTCTGAATGCTGACTTTGGTGTGATAGTACTGGTCCCGCTGTACAAATGAGACCTACAGCTGATTTTCCTGTTGACCAGAGGGTCTGTGGTATATTTCGTAAGGCATTTTCTTCCTCCTCTAACAGGAGTGTCAATCGGCTGTCCTCGCTAGACTGCAAGTGCACAGCTGGGTTGGTCTGAGTTATCCAATTTAACTTCTGTATTTGTATTCCCTGTTCTGATAGTTCTAGTTCTGTCTGTTTCTCCCATCTCGTGACTTTTTCTCCTAGGTCTGCCCATTATATATTTCTGTTTTTGGTTAGGCTAACATGTGGTAATCGATTAGATTTATAAAGTGCAAAGAACTCCTGGGGCAATGAACAGTTGGCAACACTGTTCCCTTCTGTGACCCAGTACAGGTTACACAATATCAATCTGTTTGCAGGATTCTTAAACAATTCTTGCTCATATTCCTTAACAGGTCCTGCTGTATTACAATAATGCAGGGTACAGTGCAACAGGTGTTGCTTATCAGTGTCAAGGGAGGGGAACTTGCTGACGACTACATTCATTAATTCTTCAGTTACAGTCTCTGGACAAGTCATAACCAAGTCCTGGCTGCACCAATAAAACATTTCACCCTCCGGTTGCACTGCAAAGGTATCAATTTGTCACTGTGCTTCCATACCCTACATGGTTGGGACTACTGCTATACCAAATAGCTGCATGAGGTCTCTGCCCAAGAGGTTTACTGGGCATTTTGCAGAAACAACAATTTTGATTTTTTTGTGTCAATCCTGAAACTGGATCAGTTATTGCAATATTACAGGAGAGAGGCTCCCGATATAGCTGTCCATTAGCTGCTTTGACCAATATGTAATCAGGCATCTCTATGTTTTCTGGCAGTTTGGAGGGATGCATCAGGGTTCGTGATGCCCCTGAGTCACACAAGAATTTGACTTCCCTCCCTTCTACCAAGAGTGTAACTTCTGGTTTCGTGTCTGCTAAATAGAGCTCTAAGCTCAATAAAGCTAAGTCTAATATTTCATCTTCTTCATTGTCACTTACTTCCTGCACTTCCTCTACTCCCTCTACCACATTCTCATTTGTCCCTTCTTCGCTAGCCACTTCTAGTGATTCCTGACTGCCAATATAGTCAAGTCCTCACCCTCCTTGTCTTCCGTTGTTGCCTTATTTTTCCTGCAATCCTTTGCCAAGTGTCCCTTTTTACCGCATTTAAAACGTTCACCCCATTTCTTTCACCCTTCAAAGTCCTCTGATCGTTGATCAGATTGTTTGTTTCCCTGTACATTTTTCTTGCCCTTTTTCCCGGACTCTACTACATAAACTTCTGCTCCATCTTCTACAGAAAATATTTGAGCTTTCTTTTTCTTTTTGCTATTAAAATGCCTTTTGGCATGCCTAGCATATTCAAATAATGATTGTAACCTGCTTGTACGATGGTCTACCATGTGTTTTGTAATAAAACTGCTTATAGGTGCAATACTGCCCTTTAAAAATGCATTATTTAACTGCTGTTCATATGGGGAATCTTGTGTTTGATCTTCAGGAACCTGCATTCCACAGTGGTTATTAAAACACTCAGTGTGGCATAATACCGGTCAATAGTTTCACCTTCATGTTGGATGCATTGATTAATGCAAGTCCAGTCTGCCCTAGGTTTCCATTTTTCAGAGATGCGGTCTGTCAGACCTTTTACTCTGGTGCCTAATTCTGTGCTATGTGGGAGGGGTCTTTGTGCAGCGTCACGGGGATTCCAGTTCCCACTAATCCTATACCAATCTGGCCCTACTATTTGTCTAACTACCTTTTCTACCTCTTCTCCATTTAAGTTATAACTCAACCTCATTCCTTGTAAATCTTCTGAGAATTTTCTAAAATTAACCTTTGGATGGGGAATTCCCTCAATGGCTTTCCGGATGTCTTCCGGAGTCCAAGGTCTATACACTAAAATAGTTGGGTCCCGGTTGTCCTGACCTGCCTGAGGGTTGGGTACTTCTACAAGTGGTCATATTTCTTCTTCTTCTTCACTTATGGATTGTGAATACTTAACCATTTGCCATAACTCGATGCCTTCATTTGAGTTACCTGCCTTTGTTCGAGACCTGGTCTCGATGGGATCTCTAATATACGGTTTTATTTTCATAATGCCTCTATCTTCAGTGACCACAGGATATCGTGGGGGTGGCTAACTTGTTCACTTGCTTCATATTCCGGTAAGGGAGGCGGAGGTGTTGATGCTATTACTAAGTCATTATCCTCCTTATCTAAAAACATTGCTTTTGAATTTTTGTTCTTTTATTCCCCACGGTTTACTTCCAAAATCCACCTGTGTACCTGAGGAATTCCTAATTTACGTCGCTTTTTTACCCGACCTTTGGAATCGGTTTTGAGCTGTTTGACAAGTTTGATAAGAGAGGATTTTTCTAATTTTCCGAATTCGTACTTATTAACCCATTTTGAATAATATTTAATATTGTCGGTGCGCTGCGACTGCATGTATTTTGCGTCTTCTGCTAACGGTGGATTTTGGAGACTTTTTGTGCAATTATTACCCATTTCGTTCTACCCTTTGATTATTACGCAACTTTTCTTAATTTTTTAACGTGGTACCACGGATTTTTTTATAGTCTCTTCAGAATGACTGCCTACTTATTCTGTTTCTCCTGATCTATGACAAGATAGTAATCTTTTTTGTCCCTGACTTGTAAGAAAAATACAGTCTAACAAAAACAATATACATCTAGTCCCTGATCTAAAACAGAAAACAGAAAAAATTAGATTCACCTTACCTGAGCCCACATGATTGATCACCAATTCGTGGAGACCCGTCCTTCAGTCGCAGATCAGAAAGTGGCTGGCCTCTTTTGAATGACAATTCAGTCGGAGGACTTTTCAGATAAGAAGAACCGATTTTGTTTCTTCCCCGTACGGTTTCAACCACCTGGCCAGTCTGATCCGAGGTGAAGAGAGGGTTCCAGTCCGAAGGACCAATCTGTCAAAGGAAAAAACTTCAAAGACCAATTCACGTTAGGTTCAAGCAAGGCACCCTTTATTACTTGCAGCAAGGAGACAAAGCGTGTATGTACAGGATTTGTCTGGATAATTAATGATTAGTAGGTTATACTTATACAGTTCTCTTCCTGTCACATAGAAAATGATACATTCTATTGCTGACATAGTTAGACACAGCTTTCCATATGATCTACAGAAAATATTATTAGACTTATTGCTGACCAAGTTAAAATATCTGTCATTCTGCAAAACATTTTGAATAAAACAACCTGGCCTTGGGTTTATGTCAGTCCATTTCAGCATTTCAATTCTTCTACTGTACTGTTCTAATACGTGTTACATTTTACCTAGATTCAAGGTACATTTCTAGCTTTAGTACAAGTAATGCTGACAACGGTTTAAACTTTCAAGCATCTATTGTTTTCTTTATCAATAGCTTCTAACAGCTGCATGTTTTCTCATGGCATAAACAGAAATCAATATCCCTTTGTTAATTTTCATGACATTAGCAGAAATGAATTACTTCTTTTGTTATTTGCTGACATTAGCAGAAAATAGAATGCTTCTTGTTAAGTTTCTAATGGCTGTGCAGATTCATGCAGTGTGAACAGAATAAATATATTAACCCTTTTAAATCTCGAATGCACTAAATGCATTAAGCATGCATATTACTATTACATATTTTTCTAACATTATCCAAAAAAATGAAATTATGCACTGTTGCTGTCATCCATGTTTTTGACTGACCTCTTGCATTCCATAAATCTAATTAATTTATGCAACATTTCTTGCAGGAACACCAACAGCAGTAAATCGCCCAAGAAGAGTCCTGCAATTCAGTTAAACAAGTCATTCATGCCAATAATAGTTCCAGTTGCATATGTTAAGAAATAAAACATTTATGCATATCACATTACAGTTTAGAAATCATTCTATATCATTTTTCACTTTTACTCATTCTGTCATGGTAATTAGATGCAATAACATGATCTAGGATCTTTCCATGTTTGAAAACAACTCTTCAATTTTTCTGACATTTTCCAGTATTTTGTGTGTTGACAGCCTGGGCAACTGACTGCAAATTACATTTCTAATTCATGAATCAAAACTTATCGTAGTAAAAGTAATAACTTGTATTTTCTTCCAAATAGTCATTTTTTCCCCTTTTGTTTAAAGCAGTATGCTTTTGTTCTCTTATCTCCGTACATTTCTGTCTTTCTGGAGGGTAGGCTTACAGTTTGTTTTTGAATATCCTCTTTCAAGGAATGTCCAAAAGAACGTAATACTTTCATCAAGACTGTGTTCATGTGCTTATGGGTGAAGCTACTTTTACAATTCAGAAATTCTGCATATGGGCCACAACCTCTGACACCAGCCACAGTGCCTTTGCTAACATGTTTAGCATTACTTCTTTATTACTTTCTTGCAGTGTAGAATCTGTGTCCTCATTTTGCTGTGCTCTAGCACCATCATTAATGACATGAGTCAGACTCAGTCACTGACCATCTGATTAGCACAAGTGCACCCATTCTAATTAGCTGTTAAACTAGGCAAGGTCACTGATGCAGAGGTGCGAGAAGCCGTTAAAGACTGGGGGGCGGAGGGTGAGAGGGGCACTTTGTGATCTAAAAAAAGCAATTTTTTATAGCTATTTACTACCTTAACATAGGTTCACTTGGACGACATTTTTAAGCTTAGCCAATTTCCCTTTTTATGCTTGAATTAACATTTCCTGATTGGTCTTACCTGTCCCATGGCTGATAATTGTATATTAGCCCTAGTGAGAATAAATGTAATCACACTGTAGATAATTTGATGGGACCCAAGTAAGGGCTGCAGCATTTAGGAACTGCCTCTATCCATTAGTGACATTTTCTATTACCCATCCTTAGATCCAAGTTGCATTTGAATGTGGACAGGGATGAGCTTTGTTTTACTTGAATGGATAGTCTGTTCTGGAAGGATACTGAGTATAGTGATAAATCTTTGAGGTGGTCCATGCAACACCTATTGTTTAGGACTTGTAACCTTTTAGTAAGGTATCTCTGTGGGTATTCCAATTGTTGCATGGGTCTGGACAGATGCATGGCAAAGTGGGCATTATACAAAATGATTGGCCTAATAAGATTTAAAATTTGTAAATGGGGACAACAACATCTTTAGTTCTAGTCATAATCAATTTGTTTATAAGCTGTGCAATACAGAAAGACTTTCTTATGACTCTGGGCAGATGTTGGTCAAAGGTTAGGTCACTGTACACACGAGTTCCCAAATGCCAAACAACTGGGTCAGTTCTCAGGGGGCATTGTCAGTTTGGCAGTTCCCTGGAGTAGATGACTTCCCAAAGGATACATTAATGTATTTCTTGGAGTTTAGTTTCAATTCATGATTCTGGCAACAGTTACTGTTTGGGACAAACCTTCCTACATGATGGCCAAGTCATTTGAGGATTCAATAACTGCTCCTAGCAGCTTGCAGTCATCTCAAACTTAATTAGTCAAAGCCCTTTGGTATTTCTTTCTACTTTTGAGATGTATATGCCAAACAGAAAAAGTCTCTGCACCAAACCCTGGGGAACTCGATTGGTGACTTGTCTATTCCCCTATTTTGATCTCCTGTATCCTGTGAGCAAGCATACATGTATGCATTATTTGATTCACCTTTCTGATTGTATTAATCTGATTGTATTAAATTATATTCATTGTATAATACAGTACCACTTGTTAGAATGTGTTTTAAATTTGTAGTTTGGAAAAGTGTTCTAGTAAGCAATGAAACAAACTGTATGAACCAATAATGACAAAACTACCCATTTCAGAAAATTTCAACCATAAAAGGCCACTCAAACTTGTGTCATTACAATCCACCAGTATCAGTTTTTTTGTGTCTTTCGGCTTTTCCCGGTTAGGGGTCGCCACAGCGGAACTCCGGTCCGCTAATGATTGGCAGTTGATTTTTACATACCGGCTTGCCAGGCCTGATGCACAACCTTCAACGAAGGTACGCCCATTCACGCATGTCTCCACGCAGAATACGCTCTAGCTGAGAATAGAACTGGACAGCGTCTTACTGTGAGGCGACAATGCTACAAAATCTCTGCAGAAGTAAGTCATCTAAATAATTCCACATTAAAGGGATCTGTAACTAATGAAGAGGTTGCTGCTAGTAAACAACTTTATATTTCATTGTTTTATCTACAAATAAAGTGTCCGTTTCCATTGAAGAATAAATTGCCTATGCTACATTAAAAAAAATGATAAGCTAGTAATTTTGCAATGGTAAATGGATGGCAAACAGAAACATAGCTACTGCTAGGTAACTCCTCTAAAGGAGGACATTCATAGGACTGCAGCATCCATTCCCTTTAAAGTACAACACAGTACAGTATCAGTGATCCATTTGCATACTGTAGGAGTAGAACCCACAGGCTTCTGCATCAAAAGCAAGTTTACTACCTGTTGTGCTACTAACAATGCAAACAACTTAGCATAAGTAGTACTAAACTTTTCTTCCCCTGAAGCTCTCAGCTCCCTATAAGATCCACTTGACACAACTAAAGTTCCCAAATTTGCAGCCCAAGAAATCTTGAAAAATCCAAAATTTATTTGGGGGGGCCCAAAACCAGGGACACATTTTAAATATTGCTTGTATAATCTTAGAAAGTTGCTAAAATAACGTGTTTTGTGTTACTATGTGTTTCCTGAAAGATAGGAGGACTGAAAGTTAAAGGGCTATCATTATTTAGTGAATTCATTTCTCACCGATTTGCCAGAAAACCACAAATTTTAAGAGGAACAGACCAAAAGTATGAGCAAAATATTTTGTGAAACTCTGGACAGTTGAGAGCTATGGACTCAACTCCCTGAATCACAAGTGGTGGTATGGGTAGACAATTCAGGCTCTTGTTTGAACCTGAGTAACACTAACCACCAGGTATACCTAACTGGGTCATTTTACACACACACACACACACACACACACACACACACACACACACTCGCACGGGAGCAGCGTATCTCCTGCACATAAAAGAACAAAACTCTTTTTACTGGCAGGACTCTGGATCTGGCAGTACCAACAGAACAGCAGCAGCATAACTCCTGTAACACAGAGCAATGAGAGAACAAGAACAGCTAGTTTAGTTAGTTTAACTTCCATTCGTGAATCCACGTTAGAGTGAAAACTCCACTTCATTAATTTTTTCCAACAGGTCTTGCAGCTGTAAAAGTGTGTGGGGGGGGGGGGGCTCTCCTCCCGGATCTATGTTTCTGGCACTCATGCACTGAAGTCACATGGCTACTACATATGTTCACATAGTTTACAATGTATTGCACCATTCTGCAGATTTACTAACAATGTAACTTTGACACTATAGGTATGATCTTTTCTCACTGCACTATACAGTACCATTAGGCAAGGTTACTGATGACACATATAGTCTTTGACAGGTTCAGCTCCTTTAATGCACAACTTATAAATTCAAACTTAGTCTTAAAAGGGGATGATGTCCTGACTTGACCCCGGTGACCCGAGTTGTATTAGAAGCCTGGGTGCCTGGTAGCAAGGGGGAGATGGGAGTGCTTATCTTGGGAGGACAGAGAATGCTTCAGTGATAGGTGGATATCTCAGGGCTCTGGCACAGGCTGGGACTGCTATGCTGAAGGTCTAGCCAGCCTAGAGACATGTCAACTCAAGACCTGGGGTAGATACACTTTCTGAACTATGCCTTATTGACCCCACCACACTGGAGATGGGATTAGGGCTGTAACCTAAGACAATTGACGGCACTTTGAACAGCAGTAGCAACTCCCTTGACCACTCTATTCCTGTGTGCCTGCTGGCTGGCTGAGCTCAAGGCGTAGGTCAGCACCCTTTGTAGGACAGGTATATAAATATCAGATCCTAATGGTTATACAATATGGCACAAAATGAGCAAAGGGAGGACTTAAGGGAAAAATGAGCTGCCACAGCAAAGGCAATACCTATAATTGGTAAAACTGGGGTTAAAAACAGTGGGAAAAAATTGCAAATACATAGGTTCATAGGTGTGTACTAGGCTAATGGCCTTGGAGCCTTTACAAGCCTAGCCCGTAGGATTACCCTGGCATTGTGCCACCCAACCTTAGTTCCCAGTGCCTCTGTTGAGCAGAGCCACTAGAGTGATACCCCCAGGGTGATTTTTCTTTTTCCCATCCACTCATCAAGATTTCTCTTGAAGAGGGCCAGTGAGGTGCTCCACTTGACATGTATGGGAAGTCTATTCCATAGCATGGGCTCTAGGTTATGAACCTGTCCCTCCAGCTTGTTCTGTTGATTGTGGTAATGAGGTTGAGTTCAATGGAGCATGTAGTGTGGAGGGACTGGGATTTCTTTAAGTAGCATTTCTAACAGATCTGGGTTAGGACATGGCTTTGCAATTCAAGCAGAGATTGCCTCTAAGTAGGCGATATGAGACATAGAATAGTTGGAGTGTTTTCAGTCTGTCCATACAGGACAAGTGTTTAAGGCCCAGGATCCTCTTTGTGATGTACTTTTGTGACCTCTCCAGTTGTTGCAGGTATCTAATGAGGTACATGCCAAATGGAGCATTGTACTTGATGATTGGCCTAATCAGGGAAGAGTAGAGGGAGACAATGACCTCTTTCCTCCTGGATGCAAGCCCTTAGTAATGAGATGTGCCACATAGAAGGACTTTCTGACCACAGTGGCAATGTGGTGGTCAAAAGAGAGGTTGCTGTCAACCTGTGCTCCCAGATCCCTTATAACACTTTCTGTATTCAGTGGACTACCATCGATATGGTAATTCATGGGAAACTGGGTTTTTCCCAAAGGGGATGATGACACATGTTTTGGCACTGAGCTTAAGGCCACGGTTCTGACACCAGTCGTTGGTCTTAGTGAAGCCTTTCTGTAGGATGTCAACATTACTTGGGAGTTAATTATGGCTCCCAACTTGCAATAGTCTAATAACTTTGTCAGCCAGAGAAGTAAATACCAAACAGGAGAGGACCCAGGACCGAAACCTGTGGGACTCTACTAGTGACTGGTCGGCAGTCTGACTTGGAGTCAACAGCTTTCACACTGTGGGTTCCATCTGTGAGCGAGTTTGCAACCCACCTAGTGATATAGGGGTTGATACCTAGCTTAGTGAGTTTTTCTATGATTCCTGAGTGGGGAACGGTATCAAAGGCCTTGGCCAGATCAAGGTAGGCTGCATGAACCACCTTGCCTTCATCCACAGCTCTGGTGACCGACTCAAAGAAGTCAACCAGGTTGAGCAAGCATGATCTACCGTTCACAAAATCAAACTGTGTGGGATCCAGAATTTGGAGGTTCCCTTTATCCTTTATTATTAGGTTCATGATGATGCAATCCACAGCTTTGCATATCAGATTTGTCAGACTAATGGGAGTGATAGTTCCCAGGGTCAGTAGTCGCTCCTCCTTTGTGGAGAGGGATGACTGTAGCAGTGCACTGTTTGGTACTGACAAAGCCTGAGGTGAGGCTGTGATTGAACAGGGCACATAGTTGAGGTGCCAGTTCATGCTGTAGTTCATGGAGAACATAACCAGGGATGTTGTCAGGTCCCATAGAAGCTGTATTCTTGGCCTTAGACAGTGCAGTTTTAACCTGAACAGCAGTAATACTGGGTGCCTGGCAATCTATTCGTATAGTGATTGGTCCTTTGGTGGGGAAGAGACGGGTAAAGTTGGCAATGAATCTGTCGGCCAGTATACTGGCAATATCTGTTGGCTCAGAAAAGGAGATGTCATTGTGCAACAGCTCTGAACAAATCTGGGTATTGCTGTGGAGATTCTTTACATAACTATATAAGGTCTTGTGGTTGTCTTTACTACCTATTGCAATTCTGTTTTCCTCGCTAGCTTTAGAGGATTTGATGGGGGATCACAGCTCTTTGTTGAGGCTGATAAGGGAGTTTTTCCAGTCTTGGGACTTCACCTTATTCCACATCAGTTTCCTCCTTCTGTTGTAGTTTGTTTATGGCAGGGGACCACCAGATTGGCTTCCTTTTTAGGAGGAGAGCATCTTGGTTCAATTGGGTATGGCAAGATCCATGCATTTGTGTACGTGTTCATCCAGGGCATTAGTGTATGATTCGGCAGTCATGCAGCTGTTCTCCAATTGCATGGGTGCTGTGAAGTTAGCCACCTCTGATTTTAGGAGCTCAAAGTTAGCTTTGGAGAAGTTTTGCATGGTGGTTACCTTTGCAGGGGGAGGGGGATGTGGATTTCCAAGATGATGAGTTTATTGTCGGATCTAACCAGGGAGGAGTTGACTATTGGTGTAGAGCAATGGTCACCCCATGTTAGTAATGACCAGGTCAAGGATGTTGCTACCTCTAGTGGGGGTAAGAACGAGCTGATCCAGGGCATTGGAATTAATGAATTCCAGGAAACGTTGGCCAAGTGTATTAGTACATGAGTAGTTTTCTCAGTTAATGGAGGGGTAGCTGAATTTGCCCAGTATGAGAGTGTTAGGTTGGACCCTTATATTCTCCAGGGTGCTTAGGAACATGGAGTGCGAGTCTTGGGACATGGTTGGGGACCTATAGCAGGCTAAGACCTATGAGTGTTGACAAAAAATAAAAGTGTCTCTGAGTGAAGTGTCTAATACCTTTTAATGATGTTGAATAATAACAGGTATATTTAGCTTCTGACAAAACAAAGTGTCTTACATCTTTCAAAGCTGTAAAACACTTGAACTCCCACAGCTTTTTCCTTTTATCGTGTAGTGCATCAGGAGCTCATGTTCTATGTACAACAAAGTATTATGACTGGCATTTTCAGATGAATCTGTTCTCAAAACAAAATGGTATCACTCTACCTTTAAAGTAAATTTCCTGAAATCCATTTCTCAAATGCCTAACAAGTTGGTTACAAAGGGAGACCAATGATAATCATTTATACAATATAAAATGATAATATAACTGTAAAACAACTAAATCTAAGTTAGTAAGTAATAATGCAAGACATTAGAAAGCAGAAACTAGTAAAGTAGATGAAAAATGAAAGAAACAGAGGTACGGTGAAATAGATATAGGTACATGTAATAAAAAAGTTATGTAAATGAATCATACTACATGAAGAGAGAAGTCACATCTCACATATAGGTAGTAAATTCAATATTGCAGGATAAATGAGTATTCAGATGGTTGTACAATGGCTTAAACAGTAGTATGACTGCATATTAATTTTTTTACAAAGGTATGTCCTTGAGATTCAAAGAATTTCTTTCCACCCATGCTAACTGCCCAATGCAGATTAGTCAAGTAGCACAACGGAGAAGTAGCTCATTACCACTTCTCTGAAGTGATCACTCTGCTGCCAAATGTAATAATGCTAGCATTTTCCATAGCAGTCTAGGCACTGCATTAGCAAAGCCCCACCACATGCACATATTTAGATAATCATGCACGGACACATGCACTCTCTCATATATTTACACAACACAGACACACACACTCTCTCTCTCTCACCCAGGTTTGATCTTTGCTTGTGACATAAACAGAACATACTAGAGAGAGAGAGAAAGAGGGGTCCTAAAAGATCCCCACACTATGGAATAGGCTTAAGCTCCTCGTCCATGTAAAATAGAGCTCATCCCTGACCGTATTCAAATGAAACTTTGGCAATAGGAAAGGAAATCATAAATTTACTCCTAGTCTGACCGCCATGGCCCCTATGGACAGAGGCAATCAATAAGAAAAGTATTATCCTTACACCCCCTTATAAACCCTTAGTTACGACCCTACTAACATGCACACCTCTCATATAGATATCCATTATACTTCGGGCTCAAATGGTTTGGGGTTGTAAGGTCCCTAGTAGTCATTAGACTAGTAACAACCTATTAACCTATAAACCCACATATCTGCAAACATGCTCCAACACACACTCTGACATGCATAGTCATGATTCCTTACCTACCAGTCTCAATCTGTGATCACACAGGCACACACACACATATCCAGACTTGCGATTTGCTACCTAAACCTGCAGTGCAACTACCCAGGTGGATGGAAGGACAGACAGGCAGGCAGACAGATAGACACAGAGACATACACATACATTTATTCAGCATCTGTCATGCACCAATAAACAAACACAGACGCACACACACAAACACACACCACGATATGCTACCACACCATGACTTCACTGAAGTTACCTGCACTGCGTGTCCTTCCATAGGAGTGAATGGGTGACCACTGCTGAAATACAGTGTTCACTTTTCCCTCCTACCATTACAATTTAGTTAGCTAATTGATTTAGAGAATTGCTCAGCTGGGTAAAGAAGGCTTTACAAACCTTTCCAGGGGAGAGCACATGGCTAAATAGCACTAGCCATGTCTCCAGAATGCACATTAGTATGCAGCTTCACCCATGAGACTAATCTCCACACTAAAGCTCCAAAAAGGGAACCAGCCTAATGGGAGGCTGGCCTAAGAATCATAAAGGCTTACTGAGATGTGGAAACCTTCCCAGATACAGCTTGTCCATGTCAGTCTGCCTTTCTAAATCCCAGTTATAGGCAGAACTTATCTGAATTTGTGTTTATGTTTCACATTTGTTTTTCTCTGGATGGATCTTATTCTTAAATTTACCACAACAGAGTAAGACTGCATAATGCATTGAACTTACTGGTTGCTATGGGAATTTGGACTAAGTGAAGAGAAGTTCTGTAAGGAATTGTAAAGGGGCTCTGCATTTAATTTACATGAACTAAAAATGGGTAATTAGTTTTATGTAGTGATTTTTTTGCTAGACCTGACAGCATAGATATTAGGAGGTATTTAAATTAATGTCAGCCAAGCTCTTGTAATAAGAAACAATGGTGCGCTCACATGAAGGAAGTGTGTTTGTAAAATTGTTCAGGCTCATTTAGAAGAGGACAGGAGAGTGGAGATAAGTCCAGAGATGAAGAGAATGCAAAACAGATGGAAGGAGTTAACATATAACTGCTGAAACTACAGCACATCATGTGAGGAGAGAGTTTGCTTTGCAGTGATTAACTGATAATAAGGTTGGTGAAGACAAAAAATATGAATGATATTGCACTGCAATATGGGTGTCCTGGGGACCTTGCAGGGTAATACCATGGTGGGTAAAGGTGCAACAGCAACAAGGGCATTTCTATATAAGAAAGAGCTTTATCATGCTTGCCATGTGTGTGAATCATTTTTCTTTTTGTTTAGGAGGTGTACAAATAGTGTTTAGATAAAGACATAGCAGGATAAATGTACAGTCCACCTGTTAAATAGCAGCCTTCTGTGTAAAATAACTGAATTTCTGCAACTGTGTGCCATTAAAAAGCTGTATAATATTAATTATACAATTCATGCAAGATGAACATACTTTATGAGAAAAAAAAGCTTAAAATGTTAAACAACAGTACAGTTGTGAAAAACAATTTAAAATTATTTTTTGGAACATTTTTAGCTACAGCGAATCAAAAGCTGCATATTAAGTAGATATACTAATTATTAATCAGGAAATAGCTATTGAACTTATTCTGGTTTGCCATTGCAATAAAAAGCTCACACTTCCTTCACCAATTAATCATATTATTATCTATGGAGGCAAACAGGCTTCTAGGAGGATACAGGGAGAACATTTAAAGCATCTTCATTTCAGAGCTTTATGATATGTTTAGATTTCATCTAAACATTGGCCATACTTCTGTTGTCATTTTTGCAGAATTATGGCTTGCAAAAACCCTATGAGGTTCTTGCATGTTAGTCAACTAGGCTGCATGGCACTACACTACTCCCTTAAAGGAAAATAAAAAATTAGGGGAAACGCGCTCTAACTTTGAAGATATTTACAACAAATGCTTCCGTGATAATGCAAACTGATCAAAGGTCATGGTTAATAAATGACTTTTGTGAGTATGGATGTCACATACAGAAAAACAAACTATCATCTAAGATTTTTTTTTTTATATATGTTTTTCCCGCTGCACATGATGACCATCAGGCCACCTACTGTGACTTGCAACCCATTTGTTATGCAGAGTCGTTAAGATGGTGGGAATGCGGCAATCCCTCTGGGCACAAACTATTAGGGAGCACAATCAGAAGATGCAGATCAACTGGTAGTGCAGCACTGGCATTCATTTCTGTAGCTGCATTTTGTTTTTGTGGCAGGAATAAAGAGATGCAGCTCATTGAATGTGATATGAGTTGCAGGAAACTGCCTGCTTTAAATGTAGCAAAGACTCACTACAGTTTTAGAAGGACCTTTTTTTTCTCCATAACCTTCTTAGAATTGAGGGTTGTCAGATCAGGGAACAGCACAAGGAGCTAAATAAGCCAGCTGTGGCTCTATTGCTCTGTAGCACTGAAACATGGAAACCGATTCAGATAAGAATCAGCAGAGATAGCCATCATCCAGGCAGGCAAGAAGGCCTTTCATTCTGTGGCTATTCATGGACAACAAGCCTTCCCACAAGCAACTTCCATCTAGTCTCCTTAGACTATCAGCCTCTGTCACCAGCAATCTGCTCAGTGCCTCAGCCCCCACTGCTGCCACTTTTCCTGGCCTGTCAGACAGTTTTTCTAAGGAAGTCGTCATTAGCTAAAGAGGCCTAACCTTTTCCTTAGGTGGTTGACTTGAACACTTGCATTTCCTGTAGGCGTGTGCTTTGCTTTTCCCATGCACATTCATGCTACTACATACATGCACAGTGAAGGCTATCATCAAGTTGCTTTAGAGCACTACATTCATATCCCCAATCCTGGCTGGTTTTGGTGCCATGAAAACCTTAATTTTCATTCTGGTAATCAACTGACAGAAACCACCTTCTCCCTGCCTCTAAAATGGATGAGCCAGTGTTGGCTCAATTCTATCACCCTGGCAGGCTACTATGAATGCAGGCTGTTAGGGAACATGTGTCAATAGGGAGTCGGTACATCAGTGGCATTGTTTTATGAAGTTATGAAGACTGCAGTTGCAGTTACTGCTGAACTGCTCTTTTTCAGATGGGTTCCAATCTTGGAACACTTCTTATTTCTTTTTTGCTCCTCAACTTTGACTTGAGGGCTGCCAGTAAGAGGAAACTACCAGTGGAGCAGCATAACCTAGTTATGGTTCTGACTATTGCCCAGGTCTTCCATCACCTTAGCCACTAAATGAACATAGGTTGGCTCAGTTGTAGTCATGACTTTATAGTGCTATGCCACTGAGTGAGGCCTGCTATGAGGGAAGTGCACAGTCTGCAGTACTGTTGACTTGCAAGCAGATGCGTGACAGTTAGTATGTACAAGTAATGGGAATGTGGGAATGGTGGGGAAACCCCACATGGGAGCGTGGGGAGAGCCAGAGTCACCCTCATCTAAGAGGCAGTGATTTTACATCTATTTTTTATATTTCTGTGGTTGTGTGTCTTTCAATCTCATTTTTTATAGTTAGTAGGTTTTGTTAGCTTAAGCTTTGTTTTTTAAATGTAATAAGTTTTTGTTCATTGTAAAGCAGTAGAATCCTTCAAACTAGATGCATTGCAAACATTCTCGCTTCTGCAAACAAATTAATGTAAAACAGGGTTACCTAAAATTAAATAACTGCATTGTACAGACATTTCCAAGTTCATGTACACTTCTTATTGGATAGGTACTTTTAACATTCTGCAAAAAAAAAATATTCAGGTTTGGTCATATCAAAATTTGGTTGAAATTCAGAAATGAATAGTATGGTGTATTAGGTGAAATTATACAATGAGAAGTGATGTGCAGGGTGGGACAAATTTAGAGATATTGGTAGTATCATTGCACAGCACCGTGAAACTGCATATAGTTGGCATCTTGTGCAAATAACCACAATTTAATGGAAGAGAGCAAAATCCTGGTAATGAGCCCAAATGCAAATGAGTATAAATATGCAGGAGAGATTCAAAAACAAAAAAAGTGTGTAATGAACATGGGGTGTCATGTTTCTGCTTGTAAGCAAGAGAGAAAGGAATCAAAAGACAAGTTCTAAATGAAATTGTACAAGCTTTCACCTCAACTTGTGTTAAGTGTCAAGGGGATTTACAGGTGTAATGATTGCAACCAGTTTAAGTTTACTAATCATGGAGTGCAGTGTTTGGGATTAAACAAAAGTAAAATTTGCCTGTCAGAAATGTTTAGCTGTAAATGAAGATTCTTAGTAACTGCAGCTTGCTGACTAACTGTGAAGCATTTTATATTGGCAGCATTTCTAGAGACCATTGCACTCCACCATCAATGAGCACACGCAAACTGAAGGGCAGATCCTTGCTTTATACAGACATGATGCAGTTTGCCGAAAAGAAAAGCACTTTTATTCTCTGTGATTGATGAAGATAAAAGCTTTTGATTGGATGCAGAAGATGAACTGAACTGGAAAGCATATTTCAGACAGGGCAGACACAATGTCTGTGGCTCTGCAAATCTCAATAACTTTGAAATTTAACAACTTACTTGAGAAGAAGGATATTGAGGCACTTTTCACGCGACCCAAGACATTTAAGGAATGTTGTATTTGTATGTTGTCAGCCTGATGCCATCTCCTCTAGGGATGAAAGCACTAACTCCAGCATTAAATGCTCTTGTTTACTTATTTTATCATTTGTTGCGTTTTGTTTCATTTTCAGTCTTTATATAATGCCATTATGAGACTTGTAGCACAGCAATTACACTCATGAGACAATTTAAGTTAAATTTCTCTGAACTGCACATTTAACACCGTACATAACAGCATTAGCTTGTGCCTGCCCATGGACAAGCATTATAACTGCAAAGCAGTCTGCAGATGTGTGTGTATGTCTGTGATGTTGATGAGGCCATGAGCTTCTTGAAATCCACTTCATTGCCCCTAGGGGGTTTATGCCACTGCTCTGCCTTGACTGACTTCAATCTAATAGACACCAATATAATGAGTACAGGCCCTAAACCATGTGTGACCAGTGCATCCATTTCCCCTCCCCCACTGGGGAGTTGGTTGTTGCTGTCATAACACACTGCTGTAGCACTGTTCTACATCTCACTGCCATAATGATCTCTGGTGTGACTCACTCTGTTCCCACAAAGTGCTTTGAGGTGCTTTTAAGAGTATCTGCTATTATTATCCTCCTGATATTAGCTTGTGAATGGGTAGTGGCTTGTAAAATGGTCGAGTATGGAAGGGCTCCTGCATGGTGCAGGAGGGAGACTAAAATATCTGACAGCCTCCTCCATCTGCACCCTTGTGAATGCCTGCTGGAGAACTGCTATGAGGGTTCCCTGTGAAAGGCGAATGCCTGGCACTGTCTTGCCAAGGCAGTGAGTGATGCTGCATGCATCACCCCTCTGCAGAGCAATGCCAGCATCTTTACATTAACCAGATGAGACAACACCCTGAACTTCACTGTCAATGAGAAAAAGAGTTTAGAAAGGGAGCAAAAGTTAGAGTAATTGGGAGTGAGTGGTAATTGTTTATACATAGCAAGGTATTGTTGTATGGTAGTATGCAGTTACTGGTGTCCATGGGCATTTTTCTTTTCTTTTTCTCGGTTTGTCAGCACCTGATGAACTTTAAGGAAATAGGCTGATATGCCTATATATAGAATTTTAGGACCATAGCTACCTCATTTAGCACCTTGTACCTCTGCCTTTCCCCGCTTATCTCAAACTTGAAGATAAAAAACAAAAAGGTTCTTTTTTCTCTGAAACTGCAGCAAGTTGTTTCTAACTTAACACACACTAAACAATTCAACCATGACCACAAATGCAACATCACCATTCATTTATGAAGCTGCAAAGAAAGTACTGCTAGTATGTCTTCATGCACTAAAAGCACCTGCTGATGCCCTGTGATATCTTGCAACCACAGCACTCACTCTTTTTGCCATGCCCGAGTTACTGCTGTGTAAAATTAGTGTTATATCTCCATATCTGTTAGTACTCACTTTGCTGCCCACATTTGAGATACTATTACTTACTTTCACCACTGATTACAGCTTTGCTTTAAGTGTCTCATACTTTATAACTGCCATTGAATCTGTTTTACTGACCCTCCTTTCAGCAGGGATTCCCAGCAATGTCACTCTGATGCAGAGTGGATGACAGTGGTATACAACTACCATCATGGGTGTCATATCTGCTTTGGACCCATTTAGTTGGCAGCATTCAGTGCCACTGACCAGTGTCCTTGTCATCCTGGGCATGCTTTACTCTTTCAATGGCCATTCAACTCTCATGCTTATGCCAGTTTCCACAGCAACCATAGGTATATGCTTGCTTGACAAGATGTCATGTGATGCTTCATAGTGATTGTATATTCAGAATATGGAATTACCTACAAATATAAAAGTGTCATGCATATATATATTTTTTAAATGCTGAGGCAGGGTATAAGTGGCATGGTCTTCTGGTGCCATGCAAACCAACATTTGGTGACCATACCTACCACATGCTGCTAAGCTTCACCTGGCTTGGCACTATATGTGCAGATAGTTATCTCATCCCAGCTTCACTGACCCTTGAGGTCACACTTCTCATAACTGTGGACTTAGTCACTGTCCTACACAAAATGGACTCATTCAGCAATATGCAGTCTTGCCATTTGTGGAGTGCATACTTCTGCAGTACATTTACATCAGGCCTTTATATTGTTTTTGGTTTGCTACAGCACACAACTCATTTTACTCCAATTGAGCCTGTATTGTCAAGGAACGCATCACACATTGCTGGTAAGGTTTTTTGTTTTGCTCTTCATCACAATCTTCATTTTCTATATTTGTCCTTTTTGGTTTTGCTTCTCTTTGTTTGCACTCATATTTTATGCAGCATCATTCAGAGCAGTGGACATATTAGGACAGCACCATATATCTGCCTCACCATCACCTGTTGGACTCCAAGTAGTCTCCAGGTCCCTCCTCTATGGTGGGTGATAAAAGTTCATCCAGCAAGGGGTGATCTTGAAAGCGTGGTGGTGCTCTGTCTGTGTGGTAAACAGTGCAGACTTTCCACAAGTAGATATCACTGGGTGGGGTTCCCACTGGATAATCCTGTAGGAGGTGGAAGGCCTGGTGAAAGTTATTGTGGACCAGAAGCTGGACACACAACCCTGCCAGCCTGGAACATGCCCTCCTGCAACTATCATAGCCTCCCAGCTGCCTGGCAAGCAGGCCAACAGTGGCTGAGGCTAGCCATGAGAGTGGCCACAAAGGTGACTGATATCAGGTTGGGTGTGGCACTGTACAGCATGGCAGTTACCCATCACCCCAACATATCACCCTTCCGGGGGTTTCCTGTCCTTGTATTTTATTTTTCTCCCCATTGTGTATTCCACTTCTCACCGCCACCTACTTTCCTCCCTTTGTCTGTCTGCAACTCTTTTTTGTGGTTCCTGCATTTGAATCCAAAAAAAAAAAACACATAGGCCAGCACTGGATTCCATCAAAAAGACTTTTAATACAAAAATGTATGGGCAAATGTACTCATGTATGAATGTACAAAAAAACTGATACCTAAAGGGTGATAAAGCATACCGGTTTCAGCATAAAGCCTTCATCAATGCAATATAACAATTAAGGTTACAATCATTATATACATATATATAGACATTACAATTAAATAGTGCAACACACACTTATCTAATCACAGTTGTTGAGTCCTGGAGAAAATAGGCCACCCAGTGTTATTATCCACAGTTTTTTCTTTGCAATCCAAACAGGAATGTAAATTTTCTGAAGTGTTTGGTTTATATATTCTATCACTGTAAATCTGAACCTTGCAGAGGGATGTGAAACCCAATGTTTATAAATGACATTTAATATCACTCATATGTTCTTATATTCTGAGTTTGAATGGGCGAGAAAAATTGTCTAATGTAGAAAGCAGGGCAAGTACAGTTAACCAAATAAATCACACAATTGCTACTACAATTTCCAAAAACTTTTATATCATATACTTTAGGACAACTGAAGGACATGAATGAACTTTGTTTAGGGACCATACTGCAAAATCTGCAGTGTCCACATGGGAAACTACCCATTACTGGGCCCCCTAATAAGGTGGTTTGCAAAAATTTATATACCATCTTACCGTTTTTGTAATGGTTAAATCAGCCCCCCCCAAGTTTTTTCCTTTTCTATATCCAAACCTACATCTAGAAGGCAAAAACTGAGATAATCTCTCCTCCATGCATAAAATGTCCCAATGTTTGTGTATGATCCCTTGTAACTGTCCGGTATTGCCACCAAATTCCATGATAAATCTAAATTGGGAGTCAGATCTAGAACTTTGGTCTTTATATAAGAGTTTATTGTCTATTAACTTCATGGACCCTCTTAATAGCTATATCAACATCATATTTCTTATAACCTCTATAATAAAATCTGCGGGCCATATCACCTGTTTGAACATTATAACTTTCTGCAGTAGAACGTATTCTTTTTAGTCTCAAAAATTGAGACTTAAGAATGTTCTTAATAACATGGGGGGGGGTGGCAACTGGAGACATATAGCAAATTATTGAAGTGGGGATATTTCCTGTAAACATTACTACTTAGTATACCATCTTCTAGTATTTTAACCTCTACATCTAAGAAAGTCACCCTCTCCCAATGATAATTCAATGTAAAATGAATTCCCCATTTATTTTTGTTGAGATATTCAACAAACTCAATTAAATAATGCTCATTTGACCTCCATATTAGCCAACAATCGTCCAAACAATGATGTCAGATATCTATTTCCCCCAAAAATAGATTATGGTTCATATCATAAATGAAATGATGTTCAACATAGCCCATAAACAAGTCTGCATAGACGGGAGCGAAAGACGGTCCCATTGCAGTGCCCTTAAGTTGTAGATAATGGACATTGTCAAAATAAAAAACACTTTTATTGAGCATGTGCTCAGATAAGCACAAAAAATGTATTAAACCCAGGTGGATAAATGGAGATTTGAGAAAGCCAAAAGTCAAGTGCTAATAAACCAGCCCAATGTGGAATATTTGTGTACAATGCACTGACATGTAAGGTGCATAATATCCAACCCTTTTCCAATTGTATATCGCTTATGATGTTTAAAAATTGAGTAGTGTCCTGAATCCGTCCTCTAACATGTGTCAACAATAGTTTCAAATATTTCTTCAAGTGTTCAGATAGTGGTTCTGTTAAACAGCCTCACACTGACACTATGGGTCTACCTGGAGGTTTTTCATAATTTGTATGTATTTTTGGTAGCATATAAAAATTTTTTGGCAGGATTCACTAACATAAAATGGTATTTATCATGCTTGGATATAATGCCTACTTCACAAGCCAAAATCAAAAAAATTGTCAATTTCAGCTTTGAAAATATTAGTAGGATCCAAATCCATACGTTGATAATATTATTGATCTGAAAGTTGACAAATGCCCTCATTATGATACATATGCCAATCCCAGATGACCACTGCTCCCCCTTTATCTACCTGGTTAATAACTATCTCCTTGTTCTTACTCAAACTACATAAGGCCACACATTCCTCCCAAGTAATATTGTCTTGAAAATGTTCTACAGTTTTGATATTCAAAAAATTTAACTTTCAACACCAAATTTTTAAAAATGGCTACATTTTTGTTCACGGGAGGTACAAAATTGGAAGTCCTGAACCTGAAATTCTTTAGATTTTCAACACCTGGCTCAGAATCTGCAAACTATAATTTTAAATTTAATTTACAACAAAAGTCAATAACATATTGTGCAAAAGAAAATTCTGACACCATAAACTTGGGTACAAAACCCATACCTTTATTCAACAATTTCTATTATACTTGTGTAAGTTCCAAAGATGAAATATGTTGTGAACATTCAAACAGTCATCTATTTGCATGTTAACACTGCCAACATGGCTTCCAAACTTGTTCCTGTTTCCGCTATACTTCCTCCCTCCCCACCTGGATTTACATTCCCTTTTGGATTACAAAGAAAAAATGTGAATAATAACATTGGGTGGCCTATTTGCTCCAGGACTCAATGAACAATTGTGATTTGATAATTGTGTGGTGGACTATTTAATTGTAATGTCTATCTATATATAATGATTGAAACCTTAATTGTTATATTGCACTGATGAAGGCTTTATGCTAAAACTGATATGCTTTATCAACCTTTGGGTGTCAGTCTTCTTGTACATTCATACATGGGTACCTTTGCCCATACATTTTTGTATTAAAAGTCTTTTTGGTGGAATCCATTGCTGGCCTATGTGTTTTTTTTTGGATCTAGATACTTTTAGTTGGGCAGTGCACATTGCCGTATGTGTGTGGGACCTGTTGTTCCTGTTTCCAATATTGCTCCTCTCTCCCTGCGCTGTTGGTGGTTCTACATTTGAGTTAGCATTTTATAATGCAGGAATCTGCTTATTCAGCTGTGGAACATTTTTTGGGTTGGTTACTCATCTATGTGTTTGATATTTGGTGCATTACAATTGGATCAAAGATATATACTATGAGCGACTGGCAGGTATTGTTCCTGGGGCTGTAACACGCTTTGTTTGGGACTGGACGTTTGTTATCTTTGGTTATCAGAGTAAACGTAATTTATTAGCAGATAAAATTGTTTGCGGTGATGTTTTTGGGCTTAACACTTTTGTTTTTTTGTTGCATCGTCGACTATTGGGCATATCATTATTGCGGATTGCCGTGCATTTCAGTTGGGACTTTATTTTACAACCATTAATGTATAATTTACACTTCAATGTCATCTGCTTGGCCACAGTGATTTCCACAATTATGTTTCTGAACATTTGGTGGATATTTAGGAATATTATAGTGTGTCACAAGTTATACTCACTTTTGCCTCAAACTTTTCAGCAATTTTTATGTGGAGAATGGCGTCTATATGTTCAATGACTTGCAGGACTTATTTTTAGGGCTGAAATACATTTCATCTGGGACTGGATATTTGCGATTATTGAAGGAAACATGATTTATCACATAAAAACTGTTCACAGTGCGTTTTGGGACTCAACTATTTTGCTTTTTGGAGACAGACTATCATCGGGTATACTATCAGTGATGGGCCTTGCTTTAAAAGTATTAATGGACATCCATATTGCATTTTTTCGTCTGCTTTGTTATAGCGGCTTTCATATTTATGCTTTATGGACATTAGTTAAATAATTAAGAATATTGGATTGGACCGCAATATATACAGGCCTTTGTTATAAACTGTTCAGTACTTTCAATGTTTTTTATGATTATGAATGGAGTTGGTGTAAACCAACTAAGTGGTTTTTCACATGAATGTTGACATTATTATATGGGGTTATATATGATATTGCCAACTACTGTTTGTTTATATCGTTAACAACGTGGGGTAGTTGACAATTTTTTGAGCTGCCATATATATGTATAAAAAATATTTATGTGCGTTTAATTTCTGTCCAGTTATGCATGATTGTGAAGGACTGGTGGGAACATATTAGACATTTTTCATTTCAACATGATTATTGCTATGAAGTAAATTGTTGGGGACCATATTATATGAATAAATATTGTGTATGTTTTCATAAATATGGGATATTTGTGACATTTTGGATATATAGGTTACCTCATACTTCAATGAATGGTTTGGTTTGGGATCTATGTTATATTATTAATATTGGTTTATACTTTATGAGTGTTAGATACACTAGTTACTCAGGACATTTTGGGGGGTGAATTATGCGGACTTATTTTGGATATTGCAATGCACAGAAATAATGTGTTAATATAACACAGGTTTGACTGTAAGACTTCATGTATTTCTTTCTCATTTTACCAATAGTAGTGTTTGGTTTTGATTAATGGGCTTATGATTTTAAGGGCGCATTCAAATTATATAAGAGCTTTTTTTTGTTGTATACCAATTGTTTTGGTTGTATTATTGGATGTAGAAGCTAAGATATACACAGGTAAAAAATGCACTCTCCAAAGTTAAGAATACAGCATCAATGGGACCAGATGACATCTCTGGCTGTGTACTACATGACCTACAAAATGAACTGGCACCTCACCTAAGTGTCATGTTTAATCATACCCTCAACCTCAGGCTTCATGCCCACTGAGTGGTGCACAGCTACAGTTATCCCACTCCACCTTGGATCCCGGGAACTACCTTCACATCAGTCTGACGAGCTTGATCTGCAAGGCCATGGAACGTATTATCATATAAACAAAGATATTGGCAACCTTCAAACACTGGACCCCACCCAGTTTGGGTTCACGAAGGGCCGATCATCTCCTGAACCTGATTGACGTCTTTGAATCAGACTCCAGAGCCGTGGATGAGGGTAAGGCAGTCCACACAGCCTACTTGCACCTCACGAAGGCCTTTGACACCACCCCCCACTCTGGAATCATAGATAAACTTACTAAGCTGGGAATTAATCCCTATGTCACTCGATGGGTTGCCAACTGGCTTACTGATAGAACACACACTGTAAAAGTAGCTGTCTCCAAATCCAGCTCCAGACAAGTGGAGTACCTCGGGGTTCAGTCCTGGGACTGCTTGTTTGGCATCTACTTCTCTGAAGTACAGGCCAACACCAAGGGACTCTGGCTAACAAAGTTCGTAGATGACTGCAAACTGGGAGCCATTATTGAATCCCCAAATGATGTGAATAGTCTACAAAAGGGCCTTACAGAAACAGATGCTTGGTGCCAGAAGCCATGGGCTCAAGCTCAATGCCAAGAAATGTATAGTTATCCCTTTTGGGAAAAAACATGTATCCGTGAATTACCACATAGATGGCAGTGCACTAAATGCTGAAAGTGTGATAAGAGACTTCGGGACACAGGTAGACAGTGGTCTCACCTTCAATAACCATATCGCCACAGCAGTCAGGAAATCCTTCTATGTGGCACACCTCATCACTAAGGGCTTTTCATCCAGAAAAAAGGAGGTCAATGTCCCACTGTACTCATCCCTCATTAGACCTACTATAGAATACAACACCCCATTTGGTATGAACTTCAAGACATTTGCAACAACTGGAAAGGTCGCAGAAACACCTCACTAAAAGAATCACAGGCCACATGCTCCAGGGATCTAAACCTTGTCATCACAATTAAAGAAAACATGCTGGAGGGATATGTTCCTGACCCAGAGACTCCCCAGAGTCTGGAATAGACTGCCCATACATGTCAAGCAAAGTGCCTCATTGGCCCTCTTCAAAAGGAACCTTGACAATTGGATGGGAGCAAGGAAATTCACCCTGGAGATCACATCAGTCACCCTGCTAGACAGGGGTCTATGGAAGTAAATAGTGTGGTATGAAATATCCAGGGAATTGTTATGGCTAGGCTTGTATAGGCCCTAGGGCCGATAGCCTAGTACCAACCTATGAAGGCTGACATCCGGAAGTATTGTTGGAGATATGGCTCTAGATTGCTATGCTTTTATAACTGGTGGTCAGAAATTCATGCATAATTTCAATATGGTTTGAAGAAGAAGTGGAGGCTAATGTGTTGTGGTTTTTGGATTATACACAGGAAGATTATTTTTGGAGCCTTTTAGGACAGTTTTGAACTGATATTTGGTATGCAATAAACTCTCAAGATATGGCTGAACATTTTGAAAGATTTTTATAATAATTGTGTTACTGATAGTTGGTATATTGATAGTGGGCATATGAGGGCTTCAATGTTCAAACTGTATAAAGGTTTTTAACATTTTGTTTAAAATGGAAAGTTTTTGATGTTGGTGTGTTGCAGTCCAAACTAGTCACTTGCATTTTGAATTAGTGTCCCATATTGTTTGTAAGTCTAAATTTTTTTGGAGGTTGCAAGAGAGTGACAAATATGATTCTGACCAATATTATTCATGGCCTTTTGGCCGATAGAGATGATATAAAAATTGTTGGTGTTTGTATATCATCAACCAAAGGGGGAGTTGGGGATTCAGTCCAGTCTGACTCTTGCAAAGACCTTTTTATTAAGTTAACTAGTAAGATGAAAGAAATGCGAACTCAGATTTGGCATCTTAGATTATTTAAAGTGCATTCAAACAACATTACCCCACGTGGTTTGAGTTAGGACACAAGCTTTTGTTAAGGGGGTGGATGAAACTTTATTAATTCAATGGCAACAAGTACAACATTCTTCTTCTATGAGTTTTGTAAATATTCTGATAGAATTCAATGAATGCAGAATCACAACCCTGACTGGAAACACAGGTGAATTATGCACTAAGTTGCAAGAATATAAAAACTATGATATGTATCAAGAACAGGTCTCCCTACTCTCAGGATGTTTGATACAGTTAGAACAAGATTTAAAAGCTAGAATGATTAAAAAGTTTCAGAGAGATGTTAGAGACTATTCCACAGGTAAACCATTTGCACTTACGAAAACAGTTCAATTTACTAATGATAAATCAGGGCCAGTTCAGCCCAATTTCAGGAGGAAAACAAAGAGATCTATATTGAAAAATACTAAATCTGCATCTGATACATCAGGGGATGAATTCACTTCCAACATAGATAGTGAAGGAACAGTCTTGCATAGCTCTCCACCTGTCAAAAAGGGCAATGTGGATTTCCCTTTAGGAGATCCAGGCAGGGAGGGAGGAAACAGGAACAAGTTTGGAAGTCATGTTGGCAGTATTAACATGCAAATAGATGACTGAATGTTTACATTTCATCTCTGGAACTTACACAAGTAGAAAAGAAATTGTTGAATAAAGGTATGAGTTTTGTCCCCAAGTTTATGGTGTCAGAATTTTCTTTTGCACAAGATGTTATTGACTTCATAGGTTCATACTAGGCTATCTGCCCTGGGGCATTTATAAGCCTAGCCCGATTGTGTTTGGCTTATGCCACCCCTTGATTTGAGTATACTGTGCCCTTTTTAAAGTTTAGTTTACTGTGCCTCTGTCTAATAGTGACACGGAAGTAATCCCCAGGACAAACCTACGATCCCCCATCCACTCATCAAGATTCTTCTTGAAGAGAGTCAGTGAGGTGCTCTGCCTAACATGAATTGGAATTCTATTCCAGAGCAAAGGGAGCCTCTGGGTTATGAATCTGTCCCTCCAGCATGTTCTATTTAATTCTGTGCTGAGGTTCAAGTCCCTTGAGCATGTGGCTCTAAGGGATTTAGATTTACTGAGGTGGAGCATGTCCATTAATTCTGGGTTGGACATAGCTTTATATGTCAGGCATAGATCGCCTCGAAGTAGGCGGTATGCAACTGAGTAGAGCTGGAGTTTTTTTTAACCGAGCAGCATATGGCATCTGTTTGAATCCCTTGATCCTCCTGGTGAGGTGCTTTTGGGGTCTTTCTAATTGCTGCAGGTGTCGGGTAAGGTACATGCCAAAGGGGGCATTGTATTCTATGATGGGCCTGATGAGGGATGAATAAAGGGGCACGATTACCTCTCTTGATCTAGATGTGAATCCTTTCATGATGAGGTGGGCTATGTAGAAGGTCTTTCTAAGCACTTTGGCAATGTGGTTGTCAAAGGAGAGATTGCTATCAACTTGGGTCCCCAGATCCCGAATTACTTTCTCTGTACTTAATGGGTTACCACCTATGTGGTAATTTGTGGGCACATTGTTTTTGCCAAAGGGTATGACTATACACTTTTTGGCATTTAGCTTTAGACCATGGCTCTGGCACCAGTTATCCATCTCTGCGAGACCTTTTTGAAGGATGTTTGTGTCAGCTGGAGAGTCGATTATGGCGCCCAGTTTGCAGTAATCTGTGAACGTGGTGAGCCATAGTCCTCCCACGTTGGCCTGTACCTCAGAAAAGTAAATACTGGACAAGAGAGGTCCCAGGACAGAACTTTGCGGGATGCCACTTGTGACCGGTTTCGAGTCTGACATGGCCCCAGCAACTCTGACTCTGTGGGTTCTGTCTTTGAGCCAGTTTGTGACCCATCTTGTGACATAGGGGTTTATATTTAGGCTGGATAGCTTATCTATGATGCCCGAGTGGGGTATTGTGTCAAATGCCTTTGCGAGGTCCAGATAGGCTGTGTGGACTACCTTCCCTTCATCTATGGCCTTGGTGACTGTTTCGAAGAAGTCGACCAGGTTCAAAAGGCAGGATCTGCCCTTGAAGCCAAATTGGATAGGATCTAGTGTCTGTAGGTCCCCAATGTCTTTGTTTATGAGTTCCATGATGATCCTCTCCATAGCCTTGCAGACTAGGCTAGTCAGGCTTATGGGCCGATAGTTTCCAGGGTCCGCAGAGGCGCCACCTTTGTGGAGTGGGACCACTGTTGCTGTACGCCATTCTTTGGGCACATATCCTGTAGTGAGGCTGAGATTGTACAGCAGTTTTACTTGAGGGATTAGTTCTTCTTGGAGTTCATGTAGGACACAACCCAGGACGCCATCTGGTCCCATGGAAGCAGTGTTTTTTGCTTTGGAGAGGGCGGCCTTCACCTGAGCATCAGAGATGTTTGGGAGGCTGCACTCTGCCGGGATAGATACTTGCTCTTTTGGGAGTTTGCACTGAACCTGTCTGCCAGGATATTGGTGATGTCTGTGGGTTCAGTGTATTTTTTGTCGTTTAGAATCAACTCAGAGCAAGTCTGGGAGTTGCATCCCAGGTTCCTAGCATAACTGAAAAAAGCCTTATGATTGTCTTTAGTGTCCTGTGCAATTTTTCTCTCGAAGCTGGCCTTTGAGGATTTTATGAGGGATCGTAATTTTTTGCTAGTACTGATCAGAGATGCCTTCCCTTTTAGGGATTTTGCTCTATCATGTAGTAGCTTCCTCCTTCTGTTGTACAGTTTATTTATGGCTGGGGTCCACCAGACTGGACGCCTGCCTTTGGATGATTGGGTCTTGATTTTGTTTGGGATAGCATGATCCATGCATTCCTGGAGATGTCCATAGAATGCGTTTATATAGGATTCTGCAGTTTGGGCCATAGTTTCCACTGGCTCTGGGGCCTTGAAGGATTCCACTTCATTTTTGAGAAGTGTGAAGTTCGCTTTTGAGAAGTTTTTCACTGTGGTTTTCTGGGCTGGGGGTGGGGTCGGGATGTGGATATCCAGTGAAATTAATTTATGGTCTGATCTTACCAATGAGGGATATACTTCTGGTATGGAGCATAGAGTCCCCATGTTGGTAATGATCAGGTCTAGTATGTTTTCCCCTCTTGTGGGAGTGGTGACTAGCTGTTCCATAGCATTTGAGTTTATAAATTCCAGGAACCTTTGGGCCAAGGTGCTGGGGCTAGAGTAATGCTCCCAGTCTATGTTTGGGTAGTTGAAGCCACCCAATATAATGGTGTTCGGAGAGAACTTCATGTTCTCCAATGTTTTCAGGAAAGCCGAGTGGGATTCCTGACTTTGAGAGGGTGGTCAGTAGGATGCTATAAACTGAAATGCAGTCTTGCCCACTGTCAGTTGCACATGGATGGTCTCCGATACTTTGTGCAATGCCACTAACCTGGAGGTGTGGATATCCTTGATAAATATGGAAACTCCCCCTCCTTTTGTGGTTCGGTCCGGGTTTTGGGGCCGAAAAGCATGATATGAGGTATAACCTGGTAGTGCTGGGGTGCTCTCTGGAGCCTTGAACCAGGTTTCTGTCACTGCACAGATATCGATGTTCTCCATACTGAGGAGGGCTTCGAGTGCATGCATCTTGAGGTTAAGACTTCTGGCGTTTAGCAGCATTACCCTTAGTTTCTTGTTCCTTGTGCTGTCTATGGAGGTGAGTTTGACTTTTGAGCCTTGCCTAAAAAAGGCACTATGGGGGTGGCAAGAGCCTTTGCCAATATCCGAAAGCCCAGGGGTGACAGGTGCAAGCCGTCCCTAGCGAAGCAACGTGGCTTGTCGAGCATGTCATCCCAGGCTGAGAGACACTGGATCCCCTTTGAATGACACCAACATTTTAGCCAAATGTTAAAATCGATAATTTTATCTTTATACTGTGGCATCATTCTAGGTGAGGGTAAGATGCTGCTCAAGGTCAGGGTCATACCGGCCTGGGCTACATGATCAGAGAGCTCCTCTATGTCTCTTTTCATGTAGTCAAGGGAGGTACTTCTCAGGTCATTCACGCCAGCATGTACAATGACGGAGTCATATTTGTATTTGCTTTGGAGTGACCTGAGTGCTTGCGTTATGTGGCGGATCCTAGCGCCCGACAGGCAGCTCACCTAGTCACGTAGAAATTTTTCTGCCATTTTAACACTGGATCTTTTTCAGTCTTTTGAAGTCATAGTCCCTGGTACTGCATAACGTATTCTATATACTTAATTCCTAACCACTCTATTGTATCTAGCTCCATTCTGTTTTGTAGACACCCAATCAGCTATACTGGCTTTCCCTGTTTTATGCTGAACTTTGAAACGTTAGGCTTAATACCATTTTTCATATCTATGAGGTAAGTTTAGATCTGGATTTATTAACAGATCACATAAGGCCATTTTTATTATTTTAAACTGTTTCCTTAGTAAATAATATGGGGATATGTTCATCAGGCCAGACTGTTACTGAAAGTCATTTACAGTATTCATTTTGAGAACATTTAGTACATTTCCAGTTATGTGGGTTTCTTATAAAAAGCTTCTGAAGGAGAGGAGGTTCCACAGACTCATCTATGTGCTACAAACTCATCAAAGGGCTTCAGTATCCTTAGATGCCATTTCACCAAGTCACCATTATTGCCCAGTGTCTCAGGGAGCTATTGAAAAGCACTAAAGTAATCCAATTGGTTTATATTCTGCATGCTGAAAATTAGTGCACTCAGCCAAAGGCATAACTCAGGACATTCAGTACAACTGTAATTGCGCAGGCTAGCTGATCAGAAACCTGACATTAGAGCCAATGTATTTTCAGTTTCTTCTCACTGTAAAAGTGTTATATGAAATGATGAAAATGAAAGGGAAACATACTGCTGATGACTGGAAAGGCACATGTGTGTTACTCGAGTTATTTATACTACTGCAGTAATAGCTGGCTAACTGCTCTTCTACCGCTCTCCTGCATCATACCTCTCAACTGTACAGATTTTTGCCTCATATGTTTCATCTTTTTTCATAAAACTGGTTTTCTGGTAAATCTCTGGCAAATCATTGAGAATTTAAGTCAGAAATTATTGCAGACATATGAGTTTCAGATTAATATCCTTCAGAACATACATGGTAACGCAAAACCTGTTATTCTATCAACTTTCTAAGTTTTTAGGAGCAATATTTAGAAAGTGCCCCTATTTTTTGAGCCATTATCCCCCCATTATTTGTGGCTTTGTACAGATTTCTTTCTCTAGGAGGTTGAGAGATATGCCCTCCTGCTCCATTTTATGCTGTTTGTGCTATGATGTTAGTAAGATATCTCAGCTGCCAATTCATACTGAATCCTGAAAAAGGACAAACATACATATTTTTCAGTGCTTTACTGGCACATGCTATCATTTTCTGTGCAAAATGTTGTGTTGGAAATAGAACTGCTGCTTGGTCTACTGAATTTGGTTATGTTTAATGCAGTTGCATAGTTTTTAAATTTTGCCAGTCTGCACCAAGTATCTGATATGTACTTTGAGAAATGTATGCCTACTAAACTGTGTCAGCAGCCCATCCATTTTAATAATTCAGCACCTCCAACATTCTGTATCCTAACCACATTAAGATTTCAGTAACTTACGGGTGATACTATAGGTTTCTCCCCGACATTTGCATCCAAGATTCTGAATCCAGTCCTCACCTAAATATTATGGCATGAGCTTTCCTTCTTAAGATGGAACACTATGCACCCATATTATAAAGGAACACAGAATGCTGAATATCTATCAGTTGTAATTTAAAATGCTGGCTATTCAAAATCCAGTTTTATACCATCACTTTCAGAATGCTTAAAGCTGCTAAATACTTTTTTCATGTGTATATAGCTTCCATAGGTGACAAGGCTATGGGATTAGCATTCATATAATTTTAATGCCATTTTTAAGGTATCAGGTAATGTTTTGCAATTCATTTTACATTGCAGAGGGGGTTATGTTAGCATGTGTTAGCTTTAAAAGATGGTTATGTTTTAAAGCTTTAATCTTTTTTAATTTAATTAAGTAAGATCAGAGAATCATTTTGCCTGTAATTCCATTTTCCATGTATCCATTTGTAGTTCCATTTCCATTCGTCTTATTTCAATTGTAGTTTATTAATTAACTAATATAAGATTTGTTATTTAGAATGTTCTATTATTTGGAGGGATAGTTGTTTACAGGTTAGTGCTTATCCTCTGTGCATGCAGTTAGTGTAGCTTCTTTAATGTAACCAAAAATGAGGTGGGCTTTTATAGCAGAGATTCTAGTTAGCCGGATAGATCATGAGGGATAAATGTGTTGATGGTGTACATAGAATGCACTAAGTAAAACTATGGACATCCTGAAATGAGACATGCATTTATTACATATGTATATACAATGAAACACATGGATGTATAACATGCTAATATAAAAAATCACACACTAACATCTGTACATCTCATCCTACGTTCATAATCTTACCATGGTAGAGGGGTAAGCATGCCCCTCAGATCATTAGTGCTATGCTGTATGGAACTTTCTATGCCTGACAAGATTATTCTTGGCAAATTTGTGTGATGGGGCATGACAGTTCTTTCAAAGAATGAGACCCTTACCCAGAATTCTGATGTGTGGGGGTCAGGCCTGGAACTTGTGCTGTGAGTGGTGTGCACCTGGTAACCAGGTAATCCACAACTTCATCAGGCGTAGCCCAAAGGAGTTACATGTAGCCACTGTCCAGGCTCCCCAACAAAAGTCAAAGGATAATAATCAATTAAGATGCCAATCAAGAAGCAAGCAGGAACAGGACAGATAACAATAGAATTGACCTTCGCAGTTGAAACTGGCTCCTGGTGATATGGAAAGTTGCATCAGTGGTGGGAAGGAGTCAACTAAAGTGTGCTAGCCTGGTTAACTGGTTTATTACTGTTTACTGCATTTCTGTGTGCTTTCTTTCTCAAAAACAATAAAAACAAAAGAATATCCTCGTTTTCCCGCCTCTCCTCGACTAGTTTAGACCAGTATACAGGCTTTGCTGTATTCTGGGCTGTGGTGTAGTTCCTGTGTTGTCCATTGCCTTACTTGGATAGAAGGAAGTTTCTTTGCTCACCAGTGGGAGTGGGGAGCCTTGAGCAGCCTATCTGTCCCTGAATGAGTGACCTCAGCACAAGAGCTTGTAGTAATTGGTTGTTTTGGACCATTTCTAGTTCTTTTGAAGTTCCCTGTTTAAAATCCGCCTCTGAGTGTTTTTTTCTGGCTATACTACTCAGAAACAGCTCCTCGTGGTCCTAGCAGCAGAGAACTGAGAAAAGCGACTACATTCCTGATTTAAGTATTTTTTGCTGTTTTTTTACCCAAAATACCTTCTCTTGCTTACTTTAAACAAGCTTAAACTGTTTTTTAGCTGTTTGTTGCATTATATATTATCTGCACTTAAAGTTACATTTGGTCGAAAATTGGTCGAAAGTTTGTTAGTTAAATTTAACTGTTGAGGCTGCCCACTAAAGTGTGCTAGCCTGTGTAACTGATTTATTACGGTTTACTGCATTTCTGTGAGCTTTCTATCTCAAAAACAAAAAAAACCAAAAAAAATATCCTTGTTTTCCCACCTCTCCTCCACTAGTTTAGACCAGTATACGGGCTTTGCTGTATTCTGGGCTGTGGTGTAGTTCCTGTGTTGTCCATTGCTTTACTTGGATAGAAGGAAGTTTCTTTGCTCACCAGTGGAGGTGGGGAGCCTTGAGCAGCCTATCTGTCCCTGAAGGAGTGACCTCAGCACAAGAGCTTGTAGTAATTGGTTGTTTTGGACCATTTCTAGCTCTTTTTAAGTTACCTGTTTAAAATCTGCGTTTGCGCGATTATGCGCATAGCGCAGTGCCAGTTAAACAAGGTTAAACTTTTCTGGCTCTGCCAAGTCTGCTCTTCAAATTTTCCCTTAAGAAAGCTCTACTCTTATAATAATTAGTCTACTCGCTTTATTATAAGCCTAGCACGTTCTCAAAACCTCTCTTCTAAGTAAGCACTCTCAAACTAAAGAAAGCACTACATCCACCTACCACCCCTGTGAGTACCCACTTCCCTTAAAGGCACAGCACTCCCTTATAATATTCTAGCATGTTGAGTGGTAGATTACTAGCATCCTCTCTGGTTCAGCTGGTTAATCTGGGAATCTTGAGACAATGCTACAATTGTCTCATGTACACAGACAAACCTCTCCTCCTCCCAACAAACACAAATACATGTGAGAGATGCAACTATATAGCCAAACTGGAGGGTGAACTCTCTCAACTCAGGACTGGCAAGACCAGACAGGAGGAGAAGGTAACCACACACACAGCAAACCCAGTCCCACATAGACCTACCACAACTGCAAACCAAACACATAACACAAAGACATACTCGGAGGCTCTAACAAAGAACTTACCAAAACAACAGAGGCTCCCAAAGCAGACACCCAAAAATCCACCACCTCAAAACAGCACATGCAACACATACTTCAATAAATCAGTGCGTCAAACAATCACAGCCCTTAAGGCCAAACACTATGCCTGATACACTAGTAATAGGTGACTCTATAGTCAGACACACTGACGTTCCGCTTACCAGGCTGAACAAGGAGAGGGTAATGGTGAGCTGCCTATCAGGAGCTAGGATCCGCCACATAGCACACGCACTCAGGTCACTCCAAAGCAAGTACAAATATGACTCTGCCATTGTCCATGCCGCCAAGAATGACCTGAGATGTACCTCCCTGGACTACATGAAAAGATATATAGAGGAGCTCTCTGATTATGTAGCCCAGGCTGGTATGACCCTGACCCTGAGCATCATCTTGCCCTCACCAAGAATGATGCCACAATACAAAGACAAGATGATCAGCTTTAATAATTGGCTCAATTACTGGTGTCATTCTAGGGGGATCCAATGTCTGTCTGCTTGGAATGACATGCTGGACAAGCCACATTGCTTCGCAAGGGATGGCTTGCATCTATCACCACTGGGCTAAGGCTCTTGCCACCCCCATTGTGCCTTTTTTAGGCAAGGCTCAAAAGACAAACCCACCTCCTTAGAAAACAAAAATGGAAAAAAATTAAGGGTAATGCTGCTCAACGCCAGAAGTCTAAATCTCAAGATGCAGGCTCTCAAAGCACTCCTCAGTATGGAGAACATCGATGTCTGTGCAGTCACTGAAACCTGGTTCAAGGCTTCTGACAGCACACCAATGCTACCAGGCTATACCTCGTATCATGCTTTTCAGCCCCAAAACTCGGGCCAAACCAAAAAGGGAGGGGGAGTGTCCATATTCATCAAGGACACCCACACCTCCAGGTTAGTGGCAACACATAAAGCATCAGAGACCATCCAGGTGCAACTAACCGTAGGCAAAACTGATATACAACTGGTAGCATGTTACAGACCACCCTCCCAATCTCAGGAACCCCATTCAGCCTTCCTGAAGACATTGGAGGATATGAATGTCTCACCAAACACCATCATATTGGGAGACTTCAACTACCCTAACATAGACTGGGTGCATTATTCTAGCCCTAACACCCTAGCCCAAAGGTTCCTGGAATTCATAAATTCAAATGCAATGGAACAGCTAGTCACCTCTCCCACAAGGGGAGATAATATACTAGACCTGATCATCACAAACATGGGGACAAAGTGCTCCACACCAGAAGTATACCCCTCACTAGTGAGATCTGACCACAAACTAATCACCCTGGATATACATTTCCCACCTCCACCCCCAACACAAAAGACTACAGTGAAAAACTTCTCAAAAGCCGATTTTACACTTCTTAAGACTGAGATGGTATCCTTTAAGCCCACTGGGCTAGTGGAAACCACATCCCACAATGCTGAATCCTTCACAAATGCTTTCTACGGACATCTCCAAGAATGCATGGATCATGCAATCCCAAGCAAAACGAAGACCCTCTCCACCAAGGGCAGGCGTCCTGTCTGGTAGACCCCAGCCATAAACAAATTGTATAACAAAAGAAGGAAGCTACTGCACGTCAGAGCAAAATCCCATAAAGAGAAGGCATCTCTGATCAGCACTAGTAGAAAGCTACGTTCTCTCATAAAAACATCCAAGGCCAACATTGAGAGAAAAATCGCTATGAACACTAAAGATAACCACAAGGCCTTCTTCTGCTACGTTAGAAACCTGGGTGGAAACCCTCAGATATGCTCAGAGTTAGTTCACAATGACAAAAAATACACTGAACCCACAGATATTGCCAACATTCTGGCAGACAGGTTCAGTGCAAATTTCTCCCCTCCCTCACCCCCAAGAGAGGAAATACTTATCCCAGCTGAATGTAACCTCCCTGTCATCTCAGATGTCCAGGTGAGAACCACCCTCAGCAAAGCTAAAAACATAGCATCAATGGGACCTGACGGTATCCCGGGTTGCGTGCTACGTGAACTCCAAGAGGAGCTAAACCCACACATAAAAATGCTACTTAACCTTAGCCTTACTACAGGATATGTACCTGAACACTGGCGTACAGCAACAGTGGTCCCACTCCACAAAGGAGGCACCTCTACAGACCCTGGTAACTACCGCCCCATAAGCTTAACCAGCCTGGTCTGCAAAGCTATGGAAAGAATCATTATGGAACTCATAAACAGAGACATTGGGGACCTATAGACACTTGATCCCACCCAGTTCGGCTTTGTAAAGGGCAGATTCTGCCTTTTGAACCTGGTTGACTTTTTCAAAACAGTCACTAGAGTCATTGACTAGGGCAAAGCAGTCCATACAGCCTACCTGGACTTGGCTAAAGCTTTCGACACAATATCCCACTCAGGCATCATAGATAAGCTCAACAGCTTAAATGTAAATCCATATGTCACAAGATGGGTTGCAAACTGGCTAAAGGATAGAACCCATAAAGTCAAAATCGCTGGAGCAATGTCAGACTCAAAGCCAGTCACAAGTGGTGTCCCACAGGGCTCTGTCCTGGGACCCCTCTTGTTCGGCATTTATTTCTCAGATGTGATTTTAAGTACAACAGACTAGGAAAGCAGCAGCTTCAGAAGCAGTGAATTAAAGGTCAGGTTATGGGAGGGGTTTCACTAGCCTATGGAGACTGACTTAAAGATGACCTCAAAGAGAGGCACTTCCCAGGCCATTCTCAGCAAGTATGGTGAAATACTGAATGGGGACATTGAGGAATCCCTGAACCTGGTGGCATACCCTCCTTCCCATTTGAAGTGAAAAAAACAATTTGGCAAATTGGGGTGAGTTCTCTGGAAGAGGTTACAGAGGCAATTATCTCATTTATTCCTGAGAAGCAAAATGCAAGTTAATTATCTTGCTTTCTGAAGTCCCTTAAGACAAGACAATACTTGCTTCCCAAAAGGATTTTTTACAAATCCTCCATAAAGAACATACTTCAAATAATTTGTAATATCTCAGAAAGAGTATAGCTTACAAAAAATTCTGAACTACGAAAGTTGTTTGACACACAATGCACTAATGTTAGCATTAAAAGCCTCTCTGATGATAATGAATTTATATTTGAAATTTATTAAAGAAAAAATATATTTTAATTGCCAAAATGTATTCGTATTACACTTGAACAAAAGTTTATATTTTGTAGCCATACAAGTTAGACCCAGTATGACAATGAATAAATTGTCTCACTGATCAAGATCTTTCCAATGATGTATGACAAGAGTTGGTGTTATCCTGCTGTTGTGTAATACTGCATAATATATGCAAATTATGCATATCATATTTTCACAATATTTCAAAATAGTATTATTCTACAAACAGTGCATGATATATGACAACTACAGGCAGCAAAACTGTGTGCCCTAAAGCTGTGTATATGATAGCATCATTTATTTGTAAACAGACCACAAAGCTTTTACAATATTCATTCTAATATGAAAATATGGCTGTCACTCATAACTGATTTTTCAACCAGTCCCAATGTGGAAGGGCTTCCAAAGTTAATGAGATTTAGTGTGAAATACTGAAAGCAAAGTATTGTTGGGATGTTATTATTGCTAACAAGATGCTTGCAAATCCAAAGGTCCGTAACTGCAAGTCTCAAAACAGAAAAAAACGTTATTAGTAAAAGTGAGAGAATGTATGTATACCAAGCCTTGGGTTGAAGTATCTCAGAGTATTCTTCCTACCTCAATGCACAGGAACCTTTGCACTTCAGATATACTGTTGGCAGAAATGTGGGGTAGGCAGGAATGTGAGGTGCAGCCCTCTATATGGGGCTGTTGGAGATGAAACCTCCTTGAATTTGCTATTTTGCTTCTGGAATTGCACTTTTTTGTAATATATTGGCTTGCAGTATAAAGTATTGCACATGTAGCAGAAGCAATCTAACATACCTTTTCAATGATGCTTGTAATATGGTGGCATTACCTCTCAAAAAAGAAAGAAAACTGGGGTCATGTTTCTAATTTTCAGAAAGGGATCATCATGTTTTTTTTTTTCTAGTAAAAGAGGAATCATGCTATGACACTTTTATGTATCCTTGAGTAAGGGTATAGGGAAGCAGACTATCAATATCAGGTTCTAACATTCACGAGTAGTAGTGCAGATTATTTTCTGGCTTTCCAAGTGTGAAACAACTCTTCATCCTTGCACAGGTATTGTAGGGATCATGAGAGCTTGCTGGAACTGCTTATGTGCATTTTATTGACCTGCTGAAGGCCAGGTATCTTGGGATGTTTTATGGGTGGTGCTGTAATACAAGATCACAGGGATGCTGTCATGGTCTGTGTATTTACAGAGGGAGAATTGTGTCCCAACTATCAGCATTAAGTTCGGCTAGATACATTCAAATTCCATAGGACTTCAAAAAGCTGTTTTTTGCCTTACGGCTTTTTGTTATTGTCTTGGCCAGGATATTAAGGCAGAGCTGAGGTTTGGAGAGTATCCAGTGGGGGGACATATGGGTTACATCCTTGTTGTGTGCTGGAGAAAGTTGTTCTGTTGACATCAGCTGAGTGAGACCTTCAACAATATGCAGTGTAGCAGTTCACTGGCAAGGCTGAATTGTTGGAGATGGAAAACATCAGTATTTGAGACCATGGTTACCGCATGGAAAATGAGGGAGTAAGTATCTCAGGTAGATATATTCAAGTACCTGGGATCCTTTCCATGAGTGACTGTGGGACAGTCTGTACACTGAGCAGTGGATGACTGCAGCAGTCGGTATATGATCTCAGACCTCATCTCTGGTCACAAGTTATGAAATGTTAATGAAAAATGAACACATAAAAACCATCAGCAGAAAATAGGTTCCTACATAGGGTCCTGAACTAGAGTTTACCAATTTGATCTGAAAGGAGTCAGATAGGTGGTCCGGACACCTACAGAAGATGTTCCCTTAGCATCTCTTGCATGTGGTGCATTACAGATGCCACTTGGAAGAGACCCCAGGGCAGAACCAGAACATGTTGAAGAGATTATATAAGTCAGCTTACCAGAAAATGCCAAGGGATCTGACAGCATTACCTGGAGACTAATGCTGGTGAATGGGAAGTATGTTGGTCATGTTTAAAATTCATTCACCTCTAGTAGTCATGGAATGTCACACATCCAGCCCCCTAGATTCACCTTTTTAGATTTCTGTGCATTTTCCAAAAAATCATGTAAAAGAACATGAGCCATACAAATGCAAACATGTTGTGAAAAGTAAATGGTATTTAAAAAGATGCAAACAGCAGTGTGTGCAGTAATCAAGTCTTCTTTACAATGGCAGTTACAGTACATTTAAGTACATTTTTAACAGTAGATGTTTGAATAGATCACACCTGCAGTAGCTACTGCCATACTGGTTATATCCTGTCTAGAATATAGCAGCCAGTCAGCTTCCAAAGCTTCAGGGCACCTCCTACACATACATACCATTGGAAACAAGAGCAAGGCAGGGGAAAAACACTGGTATGGGCTCTAATCCCTTGAGGTTTCATGCCAATTTAAGAAAGGAGGCTAGAGCACTGAAACAGATCATTATTAGAGATACAAAATCAATGCCCTCTCCCTGCTGAAAAAAACCCTACAAATAATGAGAATGGAGGGAGAGAGCAGCTACTGAAATGGTGATCTGCTTAAACATCTAGTGTTATGTTTATTTACACAACTGTACTATGTTTATCAGTAGATTACTGCTGCAGTGACCTATGTCATATGGGTACAATATCACAGCACAGAAAGCTTGAGAAGAGGAAAGATGAGGGTCCATGAGCCACAAAAGAATATTCCATAGCAAAGCCTGCTTCTAACCTGGAAAATGAGTCTAATTTGAAGTGCTTTGTGAAAGTATTATGGAGTACAACGTTTCTAACTCTAGAATACTTATAGAGTCCAACCCTTTTTCAAAAAGCCACTGAAGACGTTAAAGCTCTAGTAGAATGTGCCTCAACCCTGCCTGGAATTGACTTATGGCAGGAATAACAAAAGGAAATAGCATGGGACAAACATTTAAAAAATGTCGACTGACACTAGTTGTGCTTTTTTTCTTACCATCATAAAAAACTAATAGCTGATCAGAAGTTCTGAAGGTTTTAGTTCTGCAACATAGTATTCAAGTCATTTGGGGGCATGCAGAGTATGACAAATCCTTTCTCCCTCATTTTATGTTCCGAGAAGAAGAGCAGGAGATAGATACCAGTTTAGGCATACACTGGCAAACATGCTGAAACAAGCTGAAAAAAGAATCTTGATAAAGGAATAAGAAAGGCAAGAGGATAATAACTCACATGAATATTGTAGAACCAGAGAAATGTCATTCTTAAAAGGGGGTCTTGAATTTTAATGTAGCACCAACTACAAAATATTTTCCATTTGCTAATATAGGATTTCCTAGCAGCAGGTCTCTTTGCCTCCTTTAATACCTGCTGTATGTCCTCTGAAAACAAGTGCCTAAACAGTTTTAGAATTCTATCATCCAAGCAGTTATTTGAAGTTGTTTCAAGTTGGGGTGTATCAAACAGCCTATGTGTTGTGTGATTAGGTTCCGTTTGTGAGGAGCCTTGTGGTAATTGCCCTTGGCTATTTCCAAGGTCCTTCTGAATCTTCATATTGGCCTTGGATATCAGTGGAAAGACATACAGGAATATTCTTGTCCAAAGAAATAAGAATGCATCTTTTTTCATAGGTTCATAGGTTCATACTAGGCTATCTGCCCAAGGGCATTTATAAGCCTAGCCCATAGTTATGTGGCTTTCGCCACCCCTTTAGTTTGAATAAAAACTATGCCTATCATTTTGCTGTGCCTCTGTCAAGCAGTGACACTGAAGTAATCCCTGGGGTATATCTGCAATCTCCCATCCATTGGTCAAGATTTCCAGACATGCTCGCAAGGAGTCCTGGAGCAGAAGTTTGTCAGTTGTTTGCTGTGAATCATACCTCTTAACTGTCCAGATTTTTATCTCATATATTTGGTCTGTTCCTCATAAAATGTGTGGTTTTCTGGAAAATTACTGGGATGATCCAAGGACTGAAGTCACTAAATAATGGCATACATTTGAGTTTCAGATTTCAAATCCTTCAGAAAATGCATAAGACAAAACCTGTTACTCTAGCAACTTTATAAGTTTATAAAAGTAATATTTAAATTATGTCCTTATTTTTAGGCCTTTGTCCCTGCATTTTGTCAGGGTTTATCCAGATGTCTTTCACTTAGAGGTTGAGAGGTATGTTGTGAATAGAGGCAATCAGATGTATATGATGTATTCCCTACAGCTGGATCAAATCCTGGAAGACCCCCTGATTCAATTTCAATTCATGAAGGTCTCATGGAATGTAAGAAGCCTGTAAAGTGAGATTATGCCAAAGTGCTATATCTCAGGCTACCATGGCTAATCTACACAAAGGGTATGACCTGGAAACCCCATTTATTTAACACATCACTGTAGTGTGGTCTGCACCCAGTTGTAGAAGACCTGGAGATCACAGATGACCGAGATTCTTGAATGCATTTATTGCTGCGCTTTGAGATATATATATATATATATATATATATATATATATATATATATATATAGAGAGAGAGAGAGAGAGAGATATATATCTCTTTGATATTTATGCATTTTGATTTGTATTTGCTGTTCCAAAGACCCTGCACATTTTTCCTCAAAAATACACCCCAAGCAAAGCCTAAGGCATTTGTTGTTCTAGACTGCAGTGCAGCAGGGAGGGAGAATGGGGCACTTGGATTCAGATAACACTGGTTTCTCCACCAAAGCAGTTCCTTTTCAACAAATCCCAGAACTGGAATTTGAAATGTCAGTGGGGGTGTTGATGTTGGATCATACATATTTTTGGTATCACTGAATGTTTCTCATGTGGAGCCCGACTACAGGAATCATGAGTATCAAATGCCATGAATCCAGTAATTCTATGAAACTCCATTGCTGAAGTGTTTGAGTGGAACAATTCAGGAATAGATCTGTAAATAAGTTTACATTTTCCTGTGGGAGAAAAGCTTTCTGAACAGATGTATTCAGGAGATACTCCAGGAATACTATTTTGTGGGATCTAATTACGCAAAAGCTTTGAATGATACCCTGGAAACGCAGTCTGGGAAGGAGATGTCTTACCGAAGTGTGAGAGTCCTGATGCTTTGAAAAAGATTCTGCAGAGATAAGCAAGTCATGTAAATAAGGAAAATGTGAATACCTTGCAGTCAGCAATAGGCTATCATTAGTGCTAGACAGTCTGAGAACACTTGTAGAGCAGTGGATAATCAAAAATATAATTCAAAGAACTGAAAATGTTATCCAGACACAAAAAATCTTGAGAAAGGTTTGAAATTCATGGCTATTGGAAAGTGATGATTAGCATTCTTTAAATCTCAAGTTACCAAAAAAAACCAAAAGGGTAAATAAGTGTTAATAGGTTGCAAAATAATTGCATTTTGAACCTTGGAGCTTTCACAAACAGGTTGAGAAAAGAAAGTTCTAAGACCGATCCCCGTGATCTTTATTTGGTACCAGAAACATCCTTGAATAAAACCTTTCCCTGAGAAAGAGAGAGAGTGAGGGTGGGTTCAATTATTACTTGCATCAGCAGATACAGAACGACAGAGGGAATAGCTGGTTTGTTCAAGCTTCTGGGCACATGGAAAATACATTTAAGCTTTGGAAGCTGGCCAGCTGTTATATATATATAGGCAGGATATAACCCGTATAGCCAAGGTTACTGCAGCGCTGATCTAATGATAATCATCAGTGCATTCAGGATATTTACATCAACCCTATCATTTTTTTTTTTTTTTTTTTTTTTTTTTTTAGAAAAAAAAAATCTAAGGTGATATTTTCTCCAAATTTTCACAAATGGCTTTTTATTCTTTAGAAACTGTACAAACTAAACATAGCAGTATCAGTAACACTTCTGATCCGGAAGCTTCACCTTTTACATGATACTGAGAAATCCCTGAGTGTTTGTTTACTTATATTTTTAAAAGAATTAACATTATGTCTATTTGCTTAATTAAAAGTATAAATAATACTGAATATTTCCCAATCCATACAACTTATAGTGCAAATATCAATAACAATTTCCTCCAATATGATCTGAGGTTTCACCGGACATTATGCTTTAGTTTGTGAGTCATCCAGCTTTGAATAGGTAAATGTACATACAGAAATTCTTTATATTTTTATAAATACAGTTAACTACTTGTAATATCCCCAGCACAGTAGTGCATTACACACAGACAGGGATGGGGTATTTGTTGTTTCCCACCATAATGTTTCACACTATATTCCTTAGTAACATGCAAGTCAATCAGTTATGACAATTGGAATGTAAATATGAAAATAAGCAACAAACGATGGCTAATGTTTCAGCTACAATGCAGTCAGCATTAAAAAATGTAATATTCTGCATCTTACACCTTACCCTTCAATATGCGGCTTAATATTACTTATTTAGTCAAATAGTTGAGGTGCCCAACCCATCAAAATACCATAATACTGTAAGGGGCTGTGTGTGTTAATAGGTAGCGTAAGAATATGCTATATTTTAAAAAGCAGCATGGCAGTTTGCAAGCTGTAATTAAGCAAATACTTACAGATGGAGTGAGGCAGGGCACAAAATAGATGTGCTGCTTGAGTTATCAAACTCTTGTCAGAAGACAGGAAATGGGGATCCTGCCAGATGCCTCTGGAAGTTGAACAGTCAAAATTAGCTTAATTTGTATTTTGCAGAGCACATAACTTCTATGGCAGCACAACGCAGTGCAAAGCATTGGCCGAGTGATCCAGTGGCATAATGCTTTCTTCAGAGTTTTCAAAAAACATATGCAGCTATCATATCCTGGCAAGTATTTGTGTCATTTCTTTATGACAGGCATAATGAGTGACATTTCATGCCAGATTGGAAGAATTCAGAGCTGGAGTCAGTTAGACAAAGAAATTCTAGCAAAAAAAAATAACACAAAGATGTGCAATACCAGGATAAAAGAAAAAATAACAAAAATACACGATAAATAAAAGTTATTGGCTGGGTAACTGCATTTAAAGGGCCAAACATAGTATTACCAGAAGGAATACATAGAACAGAAAATAAAAAGTTTGAAAGAGAATTTAAAAATATGCTTTTATTTCTTACACTTAGAATATACGGTTTTGTTTTCATGTCACTCTCATCCAAATTCATTCTTTGCTATAGGAGTAAGATGAGTGAAAAGAAGAAAGATGTCAGAGTTCTACTCATGCCCACAAATTATGAAATAGTACAGTGAATAAACATTTACTGGGAACAAGGGATGCATTACCTCAACATTGAACTCTGGAGAACAGAAATTCAAAATTTCATTTTTTGTGTGATATTTTAACAACAATATGAGAATCCTTGCTATGGACAATGAGGAAAGCTACCAGCTAACAATAATTACCAGAAGGTAGGGTTGTGGCAAAAACAAGTAAAAACATTCTAAATGTAGTGATATGTATCTGTATGGAATAAACTGATATTTTATTTTTTAATATAAAAGCTTGTTATACAAGTGTGAGGGCACATTGTTGTGTTGAAGAGGAAAAAAATCACTGGCAATTAGTTTAATTTGTTATGATGGTGCAATCTGCAGCATATCTTTTTCTATAAGAAACATTAAACGCATTAAACAAAGTGAAAATGATACAGCCGATCTAACAAATAACAGAACTGTATTGCAATCACATGCTATGATTATCAGAAGTTTTTAGTTTCAAGTGAATTTTCCCCTTAATGACCTCTAAGGACTGATTGCTTTGTATAACACTGTCAAAGTACTGCAGAAGAAATGCCAGGTACACTGCATGCAGAGAGGGTTCAAACAGTCTCATACTAGATGACTTACAGTGACCCATGTATTTATTCTGGCTATCCCCATAGCAGACCACACAGTGAGATAACATTCCATTTTTTTTTCACTACCCATCCAAGTTTGAAAACAAACAACAAATTGCTTGACATGTTTCCATGGCCCACACAATTTACAGTCACTGGCCAAAATAAACCTTTTAGTTATGTTATGTTAGTTATGTTCATTATTCAAGTCAGTGTAATCATTCATCTCCACTTAGCATCATTTCATCTCCAGCATTTGCTATACAGCCTTACTTCAGTTTAGTAGCTCTATTATATTTTTCAAACAGATATGATAAAGAGCATAGTTCCTTTTTCCCCACAACGCTGAATGCCATATACTTTCACCAGTGTGCATTTATTTAAATACTTAGTAATAGTCATGACATTATTAGAAGTTCAGTAAATCATATGGAGTGTCACTATTTCTTCAGAATCTAACTAATCTTTAGGACTACCTTCCTAATTCAGACTTTGTAAAATGGAGCTACAAAGCACATTCATTGAGGAGCGATGCTGTATCCAGCAAGTGGGCTAACTGAGCTGAAAGAAGTGTAGCAAGCACTTATCTGCACTCCATTCCTTCACAGTTCTGCTTGTATCATGCAAGGTTTCTATTCCTTTTCTGCATTCGGATGCATTTCTTCCTTCCATACACAATTTGTAGATAGAACTAGCACCTGCCACCCTTTCTTTACTACCTGTAATATTTACTCACTTTCCTTCAATACTTTCTTCCATAAATATTAAGTGGTAGGTCTTATGATGTCAGCTTTTTGTTGCCTGCTTCCATGTATCCATACCTCCCAGCTGTCAGGAATTTCACAAAACGACCACAATTTTTGCTACATACTTGTGGTCTGCTTCTCATAAAATTTGACTTGTGGTTTTCTGGCAAATCAATGGGGACTGTGCTCACTAAATAATTTCAGACATTTAAGTTCCAGGCCTCAAATCCTTCAGAAAATGCATGCTAATGCAAACCTGTTATTCTATTAACTTTATAAGTCTATAACAGCAATATTTAAAACTTGTCCCTGAATTTGGGCTTTTGCACCCCCCCAAATTATTTTGGACTTTTCCCAGAATTCTACTAAGATGTTGAGAGGTATGTGTACCCCTTCTTTCATTTAAAAAGCATCCCTATTATCTTCCATTTTTGCATATACATAGAATGAGAATAATATCTACACCTATGACTGTTAATTTTCTAAGTTACTACAAAGCTCATTGCATCACTAATCCTACTTTACTGCCAGAAAGGTAAAATTGTACCATTTTACTACTAACTTGTACTGCAGTCTTATACTAGGGGCCTGTTCAACAAACCATCTTAAGAAAGAAAGAAAGCACATGAATGGTGACCCTCTCCACATCCACAATGTTACCAACCCACTTGCATAAACTTCATCAGGAATTATTTACTGATTACCACAACATGGCATACAGTGAATCTGGTATGTATTATACTCTCAAAATGTTTGCATTTACAGTCACTGCTTCCATTTCTACCTTTGCACTGGTGAGCATCATTTTTATGAACATAGGAAAAATACTAAGCAAGTGATCATGGGGACCATAAGATGACTAGCCATACACACCTTTAAGTAGACAAACATAAAAGCTTTTACCCCCCCCTTTTCAAGCACTTAATAGTACTTGCCTCACAAGTCAAGTAGGACTGTACAGGATACCCTTGTAGTAAATTTGTGACTATCATCCAGTCATCAAGACTAGCCTTAAAGGTACCAAAAGTAGTGCCATGTTTGACCTTAAGTGAAAACCTACTCTGTACATTGGGAATATATTGAGTTATGAATGTATCCCTTTTGTGAGTCATGTTTATTTGCTGGTGTAGATTTAGATGGTTTACCTTTATAAAACTGAATCACAGTGGTGCGATTGCTCATATGAACGAATTGCAACCATGAAAGTCAGAACAGCGACAATTCCATATGTTTGAAAATCAGCAAATTGAAAAGCAGATTTGCTGATTTTTTAACATAAATATCGAAGGAAAAAAAACTGAAGTGTAAAGCAGGCATAAAGCCCCCCTGCACCCCCTCATGTGGGGGCAAGCTGCCCACCGCGCCCACTTTAATATTCTAACTCCGAGATTGCACTACAGTGAGAAAAGAGAAGATTTTCCCATCCCCACTATAGTGCAATCCGCCCCACAATGACGAATGTGCAATGAGCGAATGTCACTGTGCATTCACTCATTGCACATTCGAACCTTTTCTGTTTGGCATTTGAGAACTTTGCAAAGGGCCTTTCGGACAATTGCTGTTCACCCGTGTGCATTACGCACACATGAAGGTAAACCGATTTAGATCCATAGCGTGGGCATCATTAGAGAAAATGGTTTTGTGAAGAAACAGGGCAAGTAAGATTGTATCTACATGGTTCAAAAAGCAAAACACAGGCCAGTTTGGAACAGCCAGGAGGATACTGGATATAAGAAAAATCGTTCTACTCTATTGTGATAGTTAAAGGATTTATGGCCTTTAAGTTTCTTGGTTAGAAGTCTTTGGTACCTTTCCAAAGGAACAACTTGCTTGGATTTGTTCATACCAAAAGGGGCACTGTATTCAAGAATGCATCTGATAAGAGAAGAATACAGTGAAATTATGACTTCTTTGTATCTTGAAGCTATTGCTTTGGAAATTAATTGGGTTAGATAGAAGGCATTCCTGACTATGATGGAAATATAGTGATTGAATGAGAAAGAGTTTGTCCAAACAAGTGACCATATCTGTCTAAGGAGGAGTACAATTTATAATATATGAGGTGGGAGCAGCTTTTTGAAGAATGAAACTGCATTCAGTACACCAGTTTTGTGCATATTCCTTCCCTTACAGGAGCAATTTGATATCAGTGTGTGAGCAAATAACAGTGGCCAGCTTGCAATTGTCAGCAAACATGGTCAACCACAATTCTGGAATATTGGCTTGGAGGTCTGCAAAATAAATGCCAAACAGAAAAGGGCCCAGCACTGATACCTGTGGTACCCCATTAGTTACAATTTTATGTTTATAGAGGTTAATTATGAACTGTTGGATAGCCAATGTGTTATCCATTAGACAATGTAGGAGTTTACAGTAAGTTTGTCTAATTTTTTTGTAATACTAGCATGGTGGACAGTGTCAAAAGCCTTGGTCAGTTTGAGATAAGCAGCATGCATGGAGTGCCCATGCTACATCCTCTGTATTCCTTTGAAATATGCTTACTAGTTTCATGAGACAGAGCCTGTCCTCCAGAAAGTCAAGTGGAATTAAATCAGATAACTTTGCCTTTGTTTGATTAAACAACTTTTGCTATGATATGCTCCATGCCTTTGCCTATAAGACTGGTGAGGCTGATGGGCCTATAATTAACCATGTTTGTAGTGATGAAGCACTTGTGTGGGAGAGTCACAATGGCCGTTCTCAAGGCATCATGCACAAACCCCGAGGATAAGTTGAAGATGATCATAATAAGTAGAGGGTCAAACAGTGCACACTTGACTCTGATCAGAAAGTAGCTTGGTATGTTGTCCGGCCCCATGGAAGTCTTACAATCCCTTTCAAAGGCTAAACTAAGACTTGTTTCAAGGTAATTCCAGGAGAAACTAAATTGTTAGGGATACTGAGGGGTAGCAATGTTGGCAGGAGGAGTACAATTAGAACAAAGCTTGTCTGATTATATGTTTTATCCATCTCTGGTATCAAAATTGTTTGATGATATTTTTTTTTCTGGATGAAAAGCCCTTAGTGATGAGTGCTACTTAGAAGGATTTCCTGACTGTTGCGGCAATGTGGTTATCGAAGGTGAGACCTGAGACCACTGTCCACCTGTGTTCCTAAGTCTCTTATCACACTTTCAGTGTCTAGTGTACTGCCACTTTTGTGGTAATTTATGGGTACATGTTTTTTTCCAAAAGGGATAACTATACACTTCTTGGCATTGAGCTTGAGCCCATGGCTCTGGCACCAAGCATCTGTTTCTGTAAAGCCCTTTTGTAGAGTATCCACATCATTTGGGGATTCAATAATGGCTCCCAGTTTGCAGTCATCTGCAAACTTTGTTAGCCAGAGTCCCTTAGTGTTGGCCTGTACTTTAGAGAAATAGATGCCAAACAAGAGTGGTCCCAGGACTGAACCCTGAGGTACTCTACTTGTCACTTGTCTGGAGCTGGATTTGGAGTTGGCTACTTTTACAGTGTGGGTTCTGTCAGTAAGCCAGTTGGCAACCCATCAAGTGACATAGGGATTTACGCCCAGCTTAGTAAGTTTATCTATGATTCCAGAGTGGGGGATGGTGTTGAAGGCCTTGGCAAGGTCCAGATAGGCTGTGTGGACCACCTTACCCTCGTCCACAGCTCTGGGAACTGATTCAAAGAAGTAAATCAGGTTCAGGAGACATGATCGGCCCTTCACAAACCCAAACTTGGTAGGGCCCAGTGTTTGAAGTTTGCCAATGTCTTTGTTTATAGGTTCCACGATAATATGTTCCATGCCCTTGCAGATCAGGCTCATCAGACTGATGGGATGGGTAGTTCTCAGGATCCAAGGTGGATCCCCCCCTTGTGGAATGGGATAACTGTAGCTGTGTGCCACTCAGTGGGCATGAAGCCTGAGGTGAGGCTATGATTATACATGACATTTAGTTGAGGTGCCAGTTCATTTTGTAGTTCATGTAGAACACAGCCCAGGATGTTGTCTGGTCCCATGAATGCTGTATTCTTAGCTTTGGAGAGTGCGTTTTTTCACCTGTGTGGCCGTGATTACTGGAATTTGGCAATCTTTCGGTATTGAGATGGGCCCTTTGGGGGGGTGAAGTTGGCACTAAATCGATCTGCCAGGATATTGCCAATGTCCTTGGGATCAGTATATTTAATCCCATTCTGTTGTAGCTCAGAGCAGATCTGAGAATTGCCATTTAGGTTCTTGGCATAGCTATAGAATGCCTTGTGGTTGTCTTTGGAATCTTTGGCAATTTTATTTTCATAACTAGCTTTGGAGGATTTTCTGAGGGATCTCAGTTTCTTACTGAGGCTGGTAAGGGAGTTTTTTGCATCCTGGGATTTTCCTCTTTTCTGCAACTGTTTCTTCCTTCTGTTGTATAGTTTGTTTATGACAGACCACCACCAGATAGACTTCCTTTTTTTGGAGGAGAGCATCTTGGTTCTATTTGGGATGGCACGATTCATACACGAATGGATGTAATTGTACAGTGCTTTAGTGTAGGATTCGGCAGTCAAACTTTCAGTTCCCGTCTGCATGGGTGTCATGACGTTTGTCACTTCTGACTTGAGTAGCATGAAGTTGGCCTTGGAAAAGATTTTTACAGATGTTTCCTTACTGGAGGGGGTGGGGGTGGGATGTGGATGTCAAAGGTGATTAGCTTATGGTCAGACCTAACCAATGAGAGGGTGATTACTGGTGTGGAGTATCTATTTCCCATGTTGGTAATGACCAGGTCCAGGATATTGGAGTCCCTGGTGGGACTATGGATTAGTTGATCCAGGGCATTGGAATTTATGAATTCCAAGAACCGTTGGGCAAAGGTGTTGGTACACGAGTAGTTTTCCCAGTTAATGGCAGGGTAGTTGAAATCACCCAGTATTAGGGTGTTTGGTTGCATCTTAATATTTTCCAGTATGCTTAGAAAGGTGTACTGAGAATCTTGGGGCATGGTCGGGGATCTGTAGCAAGCTACAATTTGGATTGCAGTCTTAACTAGTGTAACTAGCCTGGAGGTGTGAATATCTTTGGTGAATATGGACACTCCTCTACCTTTAGTGTTTCGGTCCTGGTTTGATGGCAAAAAAGTGTGGTAAGAGTTGTAGACTGTTATTGCTGGGGTGCTCTCTGGAGCCTTGAACCACGTCTCAATTACTGCACAGCTATCAATGTTCTCCATTTTTAGGAGTACCTCAAGAGAGTGCATTTTGAGGTTTAGACTTTTAGCATTGAGTAGCATTACCTTCAGAGTTTGCATACTTCTACCTGTTACAGTGGTGCTTTTGTCCTTTGAGCCTTGCCTAAAAAAGGCATTATAGGGGTGGCAAGAGCCTTAGCCAGTAACCTGAATCCCAGGGGCAACAGCTGCAGACCATCTCTAGCAAAGCATTGTTGTTTCTTGATCATGTCATCCCAGGCAGACAGATGCTGGATCCCCTTTGAATGACCCCAGAAGCTTAGCCAAATCTTGAAGTCAATCATTTTGTCCTTATACTGTGGTATCATTCTGGGCGAAGGCAGGATGCTACTCAGAGCTAGGGTCATACCTGCCTGGTTCACATGATCCAAGAGCTCTTCCATGTCTCTTTTCATGTAGTCCAGGGAGGTATGTCTCAAGTCATTCACTCTAACATGGACAATGACAGAGTCGTATTTGTACTTGTTGTGGAGTGACTTGAGTGCATGTGTTATGTGGCGGATCCTGGTAGAGAGCTGACTGTAATTTTCTCCTTGTTCAGCCTGGTGAGTGGGACATCAGTGTGCCTGACTATAGAGTCACCTATGACTAAAGTGTTGGATATGTTGTCTTGCCTTAGGGGCTGTTGTTGGGTGGCACACTCATGTTGTGAGCTATGTGGTACTTTGGTTGTGATTGGTGTTTGTTTGTGTTTTAGCTTCAGAAGTCCTTGTTGCTTGGACAGGTTAATGTTAAGGGCCTCTGCATATGTGTTTAGTGTTGCTATGTGTGGGTGTTGGTGGTGAGTGTTTTGAAGGGCTATGTGTTGCTTGAGGTGTAGTGCGGGTGTTAACCTTCTCCTCTTGATTGCCTAGCACAATCTTGGCTGGAGAGAGCTTTGCTTCCAGTTTGGCTATGTAAGTGCATCTCATGCAGGTTGTAGTGTTGGGTGGTAGGAGGAGAGGGTTGTCTGCGTACATGAGGCAATTGCTGCATTGCCCCAGTATGCCCAGATTCACCAGGTGGACAGGAGAAATCATCGGAAGCTGACCCTTGTATAAGCCTGGTTAGGTAATATTTTTTCCCTTACCTTAGTAAGGTACTTTGCAATTATAGGCTGTTTAGTGCCTATGATTAATTTCTCATTATCAACAAGGAGAGTGGAGTGCTTGTATCAGTTTAAGGCTTCCTAATGCTTTCCAGCAGGTTTTATATCAAGTGCTAATCACAGGGACTCCAGCCAGAAAGAGTCAGGAATCAATGCACTCTGCTCCTACTCTCACCAGGATCAGAATATAAGCACCGATTCCAAGCTGCCACCTATAAAGCAGTTAAGCTTTCTGGTAATCAGCAGTCTCCAGGAAATAATGTAACTGCACTCCTTCTCTCACCAGGAGAAAACAGAAGCACTAATCCCAAGATGAATACTGAGAGGCAGAATACGGGCTCTCAAATAACTGGTGGCCTTGCAATAGATGCTTAAAGGTAAGATGAAAAAAATGGTTTATCCTAAACACTGCAGTGTGCACTAGAGGAATTATATGTGAAAGTAGGTAACTTTGGTTTTACCTGTCTAAAAAGTTAAGTTTTAGTGGAGCATCACTATTTTTAAAACAGCACGAAAGACTGAAAGGGGGTGGTCACTTTTGTATTCTGGTACTAGAGAATACAGTAGGATAGCCAATAAATTTAAATAGTTGAACGGGAGTGGTTTCACAAAATGATAATTTTGTGCTTACTCACACAAGCCAGTAAAAGCAGAGAGGAAATGAGATATATGGTCAAATTAACATAAGGGGCAGGCAACTAACAAGATAGTGGTGTTTAAGAACACAACAGTAACCATGTGGGAAAATTATTTAATTAAATTATTTCTGCCTGACTCACAAGAGACAGAGCTCTGGTCTCTTTTCAAGTTTTAATATGCAGTTAAAAGCAGAATACAAGTAAAACACAATGTAAAGAAAACAAATCACAGTATTCCAAATAGAAAAAGGCAATAAAGTAATACAAAATACAACAAATAAAAAGCAAACAAACCTTTCCCTTACAGCAACGTGTAGCAGAGTCTGAGTGAGCCTTTCTAGTACAGCTCTGGAATGTTTTATTTTACCCCTTAAATAGAAGGTTTAGTTCCTAGCTCCACCCCCTCAATTCACAGATGATTAACCTTAACTGAGCTCTTCTATCTTATGTGCGAGTCTTTAATTGACCTGTTCTAATTTCTGCCTGACCCACAAGAGACAGAGCTGTGGTCTCTTTTCAAGTTTTAATATGCAGTTAAAAGCAGAATACAAGTAAAACACAAGGTAAAGAAAACAAAGCACAGTATTCAAAATAAAAAAGGCAATAAAGTAATACAAAATACAACAAATAAAAAGCAAACTAACATTTGCCTCACAGCAAAGTGTAGCAGAGTCTGAGTGAGCCTTTCTAGTTTTTTGTTTTATTGGCACATTCAGTTGCTGCCTGATTTTTTTCTACTTCTGTTTTGATTTCCATTCCTGCTTGACACCAATATGCTTCTGCTAAACTAAGCAGAGAAGTAATCTTAGACTTATTCTCCTCATGTTTCAAAATTTTCACTACACGTGGATCTTGCGAGGTCAGCAGATATGTATATAGTCCCACTATTACAGATCAATACATGTAATCAATTCTGAGGAGGCCCATACTTCCTTCAAAATGGAGAATATATAATCTTATTATGTACTGATTTTTACAAATCATTTGATGAGCACGAAGCACCCTTCTTGTTTTCCTGTTCAACTTATTTAACACCTTTTGAGGCCAGCCAGTCACTATATAAGTTAGGACAGGAAGAGCAAATTGTTTTATAGCCTGGACTTTATTCCTAGATGCCTCTGTTGTTTTCACTATTTTGTGCTATGGTGAATTAAGTGTTTTGGATTGCTCTTTGGACTATTCTACATTCATTTTTTTGTTAGTTTGCCTATAGTTTACGTTTGTTACCATTTCTTGCGTTTTTGGTACATACCATTTTAAGACCTCTGATACACTCACACTTGAATTAAATCTCACACATCCAAATACTTCTGGGAAAGCCTGACACAGATTTCCAGCTGGGTCACTTCCCCAAAATAATACAGTAATGCTAACACCAGTGTCTCTTCATGCCCTTTAAAGGGGTGTCCAATTATGAAAATTAGATTTTAAAGCAAACCGTAGCAAATAACCTAAGTAGCCAGGCTTTCAGAGTGACCTGGGAAGTTATCAAGGCAAGTACAAGCACTCTCCACTCACTAAAAACAACTGACCTACCAGCCAAAGTGTAAGTTAATAAAATATTTAATAATGAACAAAATGATTAAAAATATAAAACAGTAATTTCTAATAAACAAACAGAACTCCATCTCCAAGAAAATAAAATCAATACTGTCGGATAGAAATCCAAAATTCAGAACAACTCTAACTGATCTAATTGATTAGTTACAATTTTCCTATCTGACTATACAACACTGTCCCTAAGCTAAACTAAATTATTACAACAGAGCAAAGGCAGTTTAACAGTTCTTGGTGAGTCTTTTTTGGGTAGTAACTGCATAGCGCAACTGGCTGTTATAACTGACAACTGCACCTAACAACTGTAACTGACTGCTAACGGTCTTCAGCAGGCTCTTTTATGGATGATCACAACTGTTCTGGTTCTAAATTTTATTTTCATATTTTGAAAATCAACCAACAGCTGTTTAATAAAGTTCTTTCCTGTCTTTCAGCTTCTGACAGTAACACATAGCAACTGTCAATATTCCAGTGACAATCTGCAGATCAGCTGAATATGAGGTAGTTTACCTTTAGAATCTTTCTTCACAAACATGCGCAATTAAGAAATGTAAAAGGACACTGTACAAGTCTTTAAAACATTCTGTACAAACAGATTATAAATCAACATGTAAGACCTTATTTATAATATCATAGGTTAGTCATGCTGGCATATAATACACACGTTAAACTAAAATTATGTACAAAAACTTCAGCCAGACTTGCTAACACAGATGAGTGTCTAATTTCTTCACATTCTGTACTATACCAATACACATTTCATGCACAAACATGATAAATATATACTATTGTTCCATTCATAAAAAAAATATGTGCACGTCATTTATTCGAAATGACAATGTAAGTACACATCATCCATACATAAAATAATTCTCTGTATGCACATGCCAGAGTATATTTCAAGGATTTAAGGACAGCCAACATTCGCAAAAACTTTCACTTCATGCTGCATTGTCAATGGCTCAAGACTTGCAAAACAGTCCCATAAAGAAATTGAGTGGATCCAGATTTTTGTGCTTCTATATTTATTATGTATAACCACAGTGCATGGCTGCCATTTGCCCCAAAATGGCTACTCACCAGGACACTACGACAAAGACCTCAACATAACTGGAGCACCCAGTACAGTGACTGATGTCATATTTGACTACAGAACACCCCAAAGGGAATCAGTGCTATCCCTCTTGCAATGCTCTCACAAGCTCTTGGAGGATTAAAATGCTCCAGTAATGTTGTTTACTCTTATATGTCACTTTTCTGATGGCTTAAAACAGAATGATTGTTTATTTTTGTGATGTTTTCCTGGTAATCTTTTGGTTGTCCTTCATAAAAAGAACTACTGTATCTTTTTCTCCATTCTGTTTCTTTTTAAGAGACTATGAAACTATAGCTTGTTATGACAACGTCCTTGTCGTGTGCTTTTTCATGCAGCATGTCTCAGAGTGTCCATATAATTCTTTTTTAGTGCTTGTTCTTTGTTTCCTCTTATACACTTTGATGTATAACTTTCTACATTCGATTGTGTCTTTGGTTGTCCAACCCCCTCTCCCCAATTTCCCTTTTCAACCATTTTAGACTATGTCTGTTCTCTTCCTTTCTATAGTAACTGTCATTTCTCAGTTTTTCATGAGAATTTCTATCTTTGTTTGCATATTTGCATGCAAAACTGGAGAGATTTTGTTCTTTCTTCTTTAAAAATGCATTCCTAACCAGTTTAATATCATATTTTTAAGATTTACCTGCATTTTTCAAACTGATGCATGCCATCTTACCTACTCTTGACATTCATGTCTAAACAGCAAAACTAAGCTAAGGCGGCATCTTCCCCTAAGGTTAGATAGATGCCAACAAATGCAGAATCTACCTTTCACAGTCTCATTCCTGTGAAGTATGATTGATCTGAAGATAATTAATTCATTTGTTTGTATTTCTTTTAGATAGGTTGCTTGAATAAACCCCACTACAGAAATTTCCTGGCAAATCACCGAGGACTGAAGTCATTAAATAATGAGATTGATTTCAAATCAGTCAGAAAATGCATGCTAACACAAATCCTATTATTCTGTCAACTAAGTTTATAAGAGCAATACTTAAATTCTGTTCCTATTTTTGGGCCTTTGTCCCACCATTATTTTAGACTTTCTCCAGATTTCTTGTGTTAAGAAGTAAGATGGCAAGGCAAACTTTACCAAAAATAAAGTGTGTTCTACATCTGTGTGCATGTACATTAAGCAAGAGAGTACTGTGGTGCAGTAATTATGGATTCTTATGAATATATATCTTGTGGTTCTATTATATGAGGTGTTTGTGGGTGTTTGTACACCACAAAGGGCTGCAGAGTTAATAAAAGGTTGTGTCATTGATGGGAATTGCAGAGTCGCTGTGAAATATAGAATGGGCAAGCAGACCAGAGAGGAAGGTCTCCTTGACCACTAATGAGCAGGTGCCTACTATAGTATATCATGACCATTATCTCTTGAAGACTCCTGACCTGTGGATCAAGACAGGAATCTGAAGAGGACTCTACATGCAGCTGTTTGTAAAAAGAGAACCAAAGGGAATTAATCTTACTTGACTGATCATAAACCTTAAAGGAATAGAATGATGTTTTGCAACTACTATTTGTTTACTAGTCAACTTTAAGAAAACCCTGTCTCTTCATGATTACTGAAACTGAGGGAATGAATCAATGCATTCATGACTGCATGTTTTATGAAACTCACCATTCTCTGTTTCCCTTATAATAAACCTCAAACCTGGCTACATAGATTATTTTTGTTACTGCAAACACAGTTGTTACAGTACTTAAAAGGTAATGGCATATAGTTCACATATGTTTCACATCAGAATTAGCTCTTCACTACATTAAAACAATGAAGAAAGAACACAGATATGGAAGGATGTTTCTATACCATCTCTTTATAGAAAATGTGGAGGTTTGCTCACTGAAATGCCCTAGACACATCCCTCAGAACTTTTTTTTTTGCCACAGAAATATTAATTTTATATCATTAGCAATGCCTGAACTTAGACGGGTTAACGGTGTATGGGGCCAATAAAAAAAAAAAAAAAAAAAACTAGTACATATGTGAATTAAGTATGACTTTCTGTTTCTGCTCCCACTGCATCTCCTTTATAGGGCTTTGTGCTCAGTATTCCACGTTTTGCTTTGGAACAGTCCCTGCATTTAAACAGCATCTCCATCCATCTTCACTCCTTAAATTACTCTTAAGATATTTTTTGATTACAGGGTAAACTTATTTGTTGGTTTGAGGCAAAAAAGCAAAAATTCCAGGTGCCTGCCTAATATAGTTTTTATTTCAGTCTTGGATTTTAAACTTTTTCTGTTAACATCCACTTACTTCAGAACCTTTTAGTATTAAAGTAATATTTTGTCTATTACTTTTCATAGTACATTTACAACTTCTCATCTTTATGGTTTATATTAATATGTGATAAGGTCCAACTCCTAAATCCTCAAAGTCTGGGATCAATAAGTACATTTTCAACCAATTTTATATTATCCCCTCATTTCTCTATATTTCAAGGAATACCAATTCAGGATCAATAGTCTTATCTTGTATGTAAAATGTGAGGGTGCAGGAACCTGCTTAATGAACTGTCTTTTAGATTTTTGTATATATTACTGATGCGCTTACTTTTGTAAGCGCACCAAAAACAGCAGTTATATTTTAACCTTCTTCTGATCATTGAACTGAATACAATCATAAAAGAGGCATCAAACATTAGCCTTTGTGTATTTTAAAACAATATAATTAATGAAATCGGTTTACAAATCTTTTCAAAATGTGAATTAAAATGGAGTCTACTGTTGACTAGTACTCAAATGTAACATTATTTTGACAAGAATGCCATGTTTCTATTCATCTCTACAGTTTTGTCTAATCAAATCTAATACAAATATGTTTTTCTTTCTATTTAGAGGTATATCATTAAACTATGATTTTTATTCTGTTTGTCACAAAGCAGTTTGTAACTTAAAGCTATCTATGGTCTCTGTAATAAGCTACAAACTTTATTGTGGTCTGTGAATTTTATTATGGAAATACTCAAAGGTACCTCCAAATCTATTATGTAGACTGAAAGTAACTGTGCATTTATTCTAGGTCCAAATGGGCTTCAATGATTATATCATAGAGCTTCATTTTTCGTAGCCAGGACAGCTTTACCTGCCACTTTTTGTCTTTAAGATATTAATCCACTCTCATGAATACAGACTGGTTGTGAAGATTAATATAATGCTTACTAACAGATCCTGTTTGATCTTATCAAAGGATTTACTATAATAGTTGTCCATAAAAGTTTTGTCTTTATTATTTGCTGAGTTATGGCATAATGTTTCTTTTTAATACCCTATCTTTCTGAAATATCTAACCTGCTAAGTCTAGCTTGACAGTAGACCTTCAACATATCTTTTAAACAGCTTATCTAAGGAGATTAAGGATATAAGGAAGGGGCTTTAACAGACACATACATTTGACCTATTATGGAATTAATCAGCCAGGAAATGCAGTACCTCCATACACTGGACCTGTCTTAGTTTGGATTTGTCAAGGGCAGGTCACATTTATTCAACCTAGCTGATTTTTTTGAAAAGGTCACCAAAGCAATGGATGAAGGCAAAACAGTACACATTGCATACCTAAACATGGCCAAAGCATTTGACACAATTTCCCAGTTTGGATGAAGGCAAAACACTACACACTGCACACTTCAATCTGGCCAAAGCGTTTGACATAATTCCCCAGTTAGGCATAGTAGTAAAGCTAAATAAAAATGGAATAACCCCTATGTCACCCACTGGATTGCCAACTGGCTTACAGATAGGACACAGATAATCAAAATAAGGAAAACTACTTTCACAAAGAAGTATAAGCCCATACCAAAGGGATCTAGCTGATTAAGTCTGCAGATGACTGTTAGCTAGGAACACTAATTGAATCACCAAATGACTTGGCCATCCTGCAGGAAAATTTCCCTCAAATAAATAACTGGTGTCAAAATCAAGGTCTGAAACTAAATGCCAAAAAATGCATTACTGTATCCTTTAGAACACCATCTACCCCAGGGAACTACCACATTGACAATACTTCCCTAAGAGTTGGCACAGTTCTTCAGGATTTAGAAACTTATATGGACAGTGAACTAATTTTTGACCAGCACGTGGCTATTGTTGTAAGAAAATCTTTGTATATTGCACAGCTTATAAACAAAGGGATTGTGTCCAGATCATTAGGCCAGTCATTGAATAAAATGCCCCCTTTGGCATGTATCTGTCCAGGCCCATACAACAACTGGAAGCCCCACAGATATCTTACGAAAAGGATACAAGGCCTAAACAGCATGTCTTACATGGACCGATTCAAAGCTCCATCACTATACTCACTATCCTACAGACTGCAAAGAGATGACCTGTGTCTGGCATACAAGGCATCCACTGATTCATTACTGATGGATTTACTGCACATTAGCAAATCAAATGGCATAAAAAATATTTGGTATAGGGATTTAAACCTCTTCTGCAACATCAACAGAACAGTTTGAGGGGCAGGTATAATTTTGCAGACAATACCACTGCTATAGACTCCCCATTCACATAAAACAAAGCTCATCTCTGCCCATTTTCAAGTGCAACTTAGACCAATAGATGGGCTAATTTAACCCAGGACTGCCCCCTCTACTACTAATGGACAGAGGCTGCTCTAAATGCTTCATCCCATGCATTGGTTCCCTCAAATTATCTATATGATCCTGGTTATTCTTATTAGGGGTGATATATAATTTTTGACCATAGGATGGGTAAGGCCAATCTATAAATGGAGTAGGTTATTTGAGCAGAAAAAGGGAAATTGGATAGGTTTTTCATAACATAATGCCACAAAGGAATCCTAAAAATTAGTTTACAATAAAAAATTACAATTTTGAATTTAAAGGACAAAACACCAGACAAACCTATCAGCAATAACCATTAATCAGAACTAATATCAACAAAAAAGTAATTGCAAATGTAAACCAAAACAACTTGTACATAGTGGGGGGTATCCTAGCCACACCCCCAGAAATTAAATATACTAACTCCAGGGTCATATAAACATGAAGAAAGGGAAATGCTCAGGAATTATGTAATTGTCAATATAATGAACTTCAAGCATTACATAATTTGACCAACTGTACCATCAACGAGAAACACCTACGTTCACAGCACGCAATGAAAGCAATTACTGATATAGCACTTGTATATTAGTAGATATGTTAATACATATCATATGGTAATATCTGTACTGACAATAATATCAGATGCAGGGGGTCCCCATGTACTGATTTATTTTATATGTATGAACACATTGTCCCTCAAAATTATTGGAATAAACCTTAGATTATTTTTACAATTGTCTCATCATTAGTTGCTATTGTATCAGATAAAAGGTGATTAATGTTTGCCTCAAAGGTCTTTAACATTTTATTGTTATCCTCTATTTCTTCTCTTCCACATTCACTGCCATCTGACTTGGTGACAATCATTTGAATGTTACTTAGAAGAGAAGGAAGACATTAAGAAAAACATTTTTTTCTATTAATTTAGCTGCACAGTAATGTATCCTATTTACTTCTATTATGTCACATAAATTTCTGTTAACAGTGATGACTATTGTGTCGGTTTTGTCAGAGGTCTAAAATTTCAGGACTTAATGACCTTCTGCAATCTATATCTTTTGCTGATCTTAATATATCCATCCATCTTTATTAAATCACAGAAAAAACCTACATGCCATAAAACATGAACAACTTTAATAAAAATAATAATAAATGGTATAAATTCAGAAAAAAATGGACAAGCACTTTCGGGTGTTTACCCTTCATCAGGTCCTACAAATCAGTGTACACATATTAAAATATATAATCAAAATAAGCAAATCAGTGATGTGGTCTCCTCCCTTTTAAAACTGGCTTAATAGGAAGCCCACAGTTCAAGCCAGATGGTTTATCTGCCATAAATTCTGCTATCCAATTACATTCCAAGCTTTCAGTCCTATTTAGGAAGTCCCCACCTCTAACATTAGGGGAGATCACTTGCAAGACCATAAACAAAAAACTATGGTCATTATATAAAGTAACATTTTGGAACTTAATGACCTTCTGCAATCCCTATATTTTGCTAATCTTAATATATCTATCCATCTTTATTAAATCAAGCAACTTTTCCCTTAGATCATTTTTTTCTAAACTGAGAGCACAGTCTTTGTTCTTTGTTTCCTATGGGCATTCTACAGAAAGTTCCAGAACACCTTCCTGTGACATTTTCAGCTACATCCTGCATCATCCAATGCTCTTTCATATGGGAACGCACTGGCCTATCACTGCACAACATTGGCTGTGTCAGAATTGCCAGCATTTCCTTTTCCTTCCCTTGCCGTGCAGCTCCAACTGAACTTTTGTACTGGTTTCCTGCTTAAGGCTCCAGAGTCTATTCATGTGGCAACTAATCAGAGGTTTCCCATTCCACTTGTTTTTCCTTAGTTTGGAGACTCACTGTTCTATCATGCTGTGACATCGCAAGAGTAGAATTTTCTACATTAAATCCTTCATCTTGCAGGTAATCAATAACTAGTTTCTATTTCTTTAACTTCTGTATTACTAATCCTCTTTTCTACTTTCCCCATTTGTTTTCATATTTTTGTATTGTGAAATTTTCCACATCTGGATGCCTTTGTCTGTATTTCTTTTCAAATACTTTTGGTGCTGTTCTTTTTTGTATTGATTAGTTTTGCTTTCACCTTTGCATAAATATTGCACCATTTTAAATCTTTCTTTCGCATGTCCATATTTCCTCTTTGGATGTCTCCCGCTCCACCTGCATCTCCTTATTTTGGGGACTCCTTGTTCCATCATGCTGTGACATGACCTGTACTATAGACGTTTTACACTAAATCCTTCACTTTGCAGGCATTCCATAACTGCAGCTTTGATCTGTTTAACTTCTACTTTGCTAAACGTTTTTCCTTTGCCCCCCCCCCCCCGTGATCTTATTTTTTGTATTGTGAAATTTTCCATATTTGGGTGCCTTTGACTATATTTCTCTTCAAATATCTTTGCAACTGCTATTTACTATGGATGAGTTTGGCTTTCTCCTTTGCATAGGTATTACACCATATCAGATGCCTCTGTCTTTCCCATGTCCATATTTCTTTTTTATCCATTTCAAAAATCTCAGGGTTTTTTGTTCTTTATATTTCCATACTTCGTTTTGCAAATGATCCAAGGTTTATTGATCTATACAATGTTTTTCATGAATCTGTTGTATTAGTGAATCAAACTTGCATTTGAAGTTTTTGACAGTTTTTCTTGGCAAGTATTTTTCTTTCCTCTAATTTATTTCAATCTTTTTCAATGCTGTCTATCCAGAAATTATGAGCTTCTTGCATAATAATAATGCATATTTTTTTTTCTTGTCCTCAATAGTCCACTCTGTCCATTGTTATGGCTCTTTTTTGGCCTGTCAGTTTTTGTGGACAACTATTTCCTTCTAAAACAAGGCCATCCTTCCTCCATAGCTTGGCTTATCCTCATTGTAGGAATATTTCCATGTCTTGAGGATTCTACACTGTCCTTCTTTCCACTCCTGGCACCTGTGACTACCAGGATAGCGCTCTTTTTTTCTCCTTGGAATCTTATACTCTGTACAATGTACCTAGTTTTTGTTGAATTTTTTTTTTTTTTTTTTTTTTTTTTAACTATGAGTGATACATGGTGGTTGAATTTCAGCTGGTCATCTGTGATGACACCCAGTAATTAGTGCTGTTTACTTTTTCTATCATGGTGGTACTTTGGTAGAGATGTGCTTTGGGTTGAAGAGCAGTATATTCTTTTTTAGGACTTTGGTAGTAATTGTGAATTATCTAGCCACATTTAAGTTGATAAGAACATTGTTGCATATGTTTTATATTTCAGAGAAATTTGCAAGAGAGGATTAGGGACGAGTCATCAGTGTATTGAGCTAAGGTAGCATTTTATGTAACAGTGTAAAAGTCACTGATGAATGTTAGCAGGATTAATAAAATTCAGCAAAGCAGTAGTCGTGCTATGATGAGGATGGAAACCATGTTGGTTTGAAGAAAAATATTGGTTATCTATTAGACAGTTGAGAAGCTGTGTATGAATGCATTTTTCTAATATTTTGATAAAGGCAGCAAGATGGTAATTGGCACACAGTTTGAAAGAACTGTAATGAATCTATCCTTGTGCAGTAGAATAATGAATAAATGATTTTTTCCACAGTAAGGGGACTTTATTTCCAGATATGGATAGATTTACCAGAACTGAAACTAGATATGCAATTGCCTCAACTGCTGTTTTAAGATATTCCTCGGGTAGACTATCAGGGACAGTTGCAATAGGCTTTAATTTTTTTAGGTATCCTTGATAGTATCTGTGGAAAAATAGTTGGAAGGAGAAATATTGAAGGAGGTTCAAGAGCTTGATTAGTCCCCTGGTTTGTTAAGGACTGCAGTCTGTATAACATAGGCATTTAGTTGGCTGGCTATTGTATGTATCATTTTGTTTCTGTGTGTTTGATGTTGACTGTGTAATTTGTTCTGGGTTTAGCGGTCTACTGATTGCAACCCAGAAGGGTTTTGGAGTTTTAGTGTCTATGTTTTGACTGGTAGAGTAACAGACTTGCTTATCTTTGGTGACAAGTTATTTTCTTAGGTTTCTTAAGTATCTATATACTAGTAAATGGGAGCCGTTTTTCTTTTTGTCCAGATCTTCCTTGTTTTATCTTTGTATCATGAGTTGTTTAGTTGCAATGGATAGCCATGGGGCAGGGCCGTCTTTGACGATTTGTATTTTAAGGGGGTAAGTGTGTTTAGAATACTTAGGAAGATTTTATTGAAGTCAGAGAAGGCATGATCCATGGTGAGAGCCTTTAGTGACTCCCAGTTAAGGAAATGTAGTGTATTTATGAATGCATATTTAAGAAAAGTAGAAAGTTGTCTTATCAGGCTGCAATGATGTGTTTTAGGGCTGTTGCTTTGGTACCTTATGGCATAGCTTGGTAGATGATCTCTTAGGTTGTCTAACAGAGTTCCATGAGATGATATTTTATTTGGAGAGGATGTTAGGATCCATTTGAGAGTTGATTCTCTGGCTATGGCTTTGTTATATGTTTTTAACATTTGTTTACTAATTATCTACATTATATGCCCTAGTAATTTGTACTTGAAGAGCTTCAGAGTTTTAAGACTCCTCATTCACTCCGCCTTTCTTTTGGCATTAACCTGTAGCGTATCAGGACTGACTCTTACTTCTTTATAGACAGCATAAATACCATAACTTACTTTTCCTAAGTAGAGACATTTTGTGAGTTAAAATGGCCTTTAACTCATTTGACTTACAATTGCCTTCATTCATGTTGTCAGTTAATCTCGACTTGTCCTTCTTTTTAAGTACTCTGAATTTCATGAGGATGTGAAGCCACCATTGGCATTTTGATTGGTACGGTTTCATTTTCTTATACTTCACATAGTGAGACTCAAATACTCTGTTTTCCTCTCAGACTAGATACTAGATAATGAATCTTTGCCAAATATTTTGGTATCACTTTTTATATCCTGCACTCATGATCTGGTCTGGAATCTATGTACTCTAACATCAAGGCTGTCACGGAAGAAAATACACATGGTTCACATTTAAAACTAAAACAAAAAGATACAGCTTAGAAAATAAGGAAAAAGATCTAACACTTAATGAATAACTTTAACCAGGCATTTTAGTTATCAGAAGAAACCACAGAGTTACCATCAAAGGTGAAATCATCATTTATTCAACAATATGCAAATTGTGCACTGCTCCAGTGGCATAGAATGATACAGCCTTGACTATGATCCAGGCAACGCAGGTTTGATTAGCTGCTAGTCCTACATACTTCAGGAAAGCATTGGTGAACCTCATAACAGATAAGATCCATTACTGATCTTCAGCTCCAGCAGTTTCTTTTCAAATGGATACTAGACATCATAGCATCGAACTATACAGCATGCAATCATTGCGCAAAGTTGAATCACACATCTACATCACAGACAGAAAATAACCCCTATAAGCCCAAAAATTCTTTGAATGAATTATGTTTCAGATTTTATTTTATGGAAATTTAATCAAAAAGCATCTACAAATTGCAAGAGAAAAAAAGACACTCCAAACTATACACAGCTTTCCTTAAAATACATTTTGAAACCTCTGGCCCACCTATTTAATGCATTCCTTTCCACAAGAATTGTGCCATTACATTTTAAACACTGGATTGTCATCCTTTTACCTGAAGTACTTTCCTTTCAATAAGACTCCAGGCCAATAGCAAACTCTAGCTTGTTACTAAGATATTTTAAAAAATAAATATATTCCCAAATTTGGGAACATGCCAAAAGTTGTGGGCTAGTAAGTGAAGTTTAAGCACAGATTCTTGAGAGGATTTAGCACTGTAACTATAATTTATACAATCTCACACAACATAAATAACAGCATTAATAATGGGTTGTTGCCAGGTGCCTTGTACATTAACTTGACTCACACTGTTGAATTAATCATTCTTTATGGTTACACAAGTTTAAAAAAATGAAATTTGGTTCAAATGTCCAAACTAATTTCCTTGTAGATCCTGCCAAGTTTTTTCTGGGTAATCACACTCAGAAATGAGATAGTTCATCTGTGAAGTTTGTTACTGTTTAGTCGTAGCTCTTATTATTTTTTCATTATTCTCAAGTGATCTGAAGTAAGAATTGTCCTCATTAAACACAGTTATGTATGCAGACGACCTGCTTTTACTTAACTCAGTTACCTCCTCTGAAAGGCTACAACACAGACTACAATGCAATTTCACTGCATACTTTTAGATGATATAAAAAAATCAAATAATTCCCAGTAAATCTGTAGTTGTGACTTTTAGTGCAGTACAAAATCTAGATAGTATAGCACCTACTCATCTAAAGGGCCTACTAAACAACAGCAGCAGCTGCATCAGGTCTCGTATCAAAAATACCTCATTCTTCTCAAACTACATGCACTCACTCAAAACTCACATAATAATTCACCAATATAGTATTTCTTTGCGTCTTTGGAGATTTGCTCAAGAATAATACAAATGGTGGTTTTATAAATACATACACATTATATATATATATATATATATATATATATATATATATATATATATATATATATATATATATATATATAAAAAGCCCATACCTCTCAACTTCTTAGAGCAGAAAATCTGGACAAAGCCATAAACAAAAGTGGTACAAATGTCCCAAAATAGGGACAACTTGTAAATATTGCTCTTACAAACTTAGAAAGTTAATAGAATAACAGGTTTTGCATTAACATAGATTTTCTAAGGTTATGAACTCAAACTCAAATGTCTGTCATTATTTCCTAACTTCAATCTTTAATGATTTGCTACTAATTTGCCAGAAAACCACATTTTTTAATAAAAAACAGACCATTCATATGAGGCAGAAATCTGGACATTCTGCGAAAAAAATTTGAGAGGTATGACTGAAACGTATTAAGTGACAGAATGAGTACAACTCATGCTCAAACCCCCCCCCCCCAAAATAAAAACGCACTACTATTTTCCCTAAATCCCTCTCTTATGAAAAAAATTAAATAAAATCCTGTATCTAAATAATGCAACCAATGAAGTCACTTCTCATAGCAAATTATTAGGACTGATAGTGGATGATAATCTGAAACTTAACATGTATATACGAAATTCCATTAATAAAACTTACCAAAAACTAGGGATGCTTTACAGAGCCAAAAATTATCACCAACACAACTTCTTACCTCCTCCCCTCACTAATTTATGGCATTCTCATCCTTACTAACTTCTAGGTGTCACAAAAATCAAAACTTGAACAATGCTATAGGTTCATCGGAGGTTACTAGGCTAGCGGCCCTACAGCCCTTATACAAGCCTAGCCATGTTAATCCCAAGTTTCCTCAACTGTCCTTGGTTAAACAGATGTAATTCACAGAGTGAGTCTATGATAAACATTGACTACCCTGTTGATGACGGACATAGGTGCCACCCCCACGGTGAATTTGTAGTCTTTCATCCATTTGTCCAGGTTGTGCTTTAATAGGGTCAGTAAGGAGCTCTGCTGCACCTAAATTATAAGTTTATTCCACAGTACAAGCAATCTCTGAGATATAGCTGTCTCACCAGCATGCTCTGTTAATGTCAGGATAGGTTAAGATCCCTAGAATGTGTGACTTTTATGCCATTTGACTTGCGGATGTGCAGCATTTCCATAAGGGCAGGGAAAGGGACTGCCCTGTAGGTCAGGCACAAGTAGCCTCTCAGCAGCCTATACGATACAGTGTCAGGGTTTTCATTTTATCCACATAAGTCATGTTTTGGAGGGCCTTTATTTTCTTGGTGAGAAACCTCTGTGGTCTCTCCAACTTCTGCAGTTGTCTGGTGAGGTACATGCAGAAGGGAGCATTGCACTCTATTAATGGTCTGAGGGTTGAGTACAATGGAGTTATAACATCCTTAGACCTGGATATGATGCCCTTACTTATGAGATGTGCAAAGTAGAAGGCTTTCCTTACCAGTGTGGAAACTTGGTAGTCAAAGTTCAAATTGCTATCTACCTGTGTTCCCAGATCTCACACCACTGTGTTTGAACTTAGAGGGAGGGTGCTGTCAATATTGTAATTAGCGGGCAATTCCACTTTGGTAAAGTGGATAATAATACACATATTTGTGTTTAGTTTCAGACCATGGCTTTAGCACCAGTCATTTTTCTGTGTTAGCCCCTTCTGTAATATATTAACATCATTGAGGGACTCAATGATTGCACCTTAATTTGCAATCATCAATGAATATGGTAAGCCCAAGGCCATCTACTTTAGCCTGGACTTCTGAAAATATATTCCAAACAGTAAAGGGCTCAGCACAGATGCTTGTGATATGCCATTGGTGACAGGTCTGTTGTAGACATGGAGCCACCAACTTTGACAGTATGTGTTCTGTCAGTTAGCCAACTGGCTAACCATCTAGTGATATAAGGGTTAATCCTCAGCTGGGAGAGTTCCTTAATGATGCTTGAGTGGGGGGATTGTGTCAAAAGACTTAGCTGGGTCAAGACAGTCAGTTTGCACTTTCTTACCTTCATCCAGGGCTTTAGTGACTTTCTCTAAGAAGTGTAGTAGGTTTAAGAAGTGTGATCTGCCCTTAACAAAGACAAACTGGGTTGGATCTAGAGTTTGAAGTTGCCTATGTCCTTGTTGATAAGGTCCATGATCATTCTTTCCATATCCTTGCAGATGAGGCTGGTTAGGCTTGTGGGTCTACATTTCCCTGGGTTAGTTGATGGTCTCCCTTTGTGCAAGGGGATTACTGTTGCTGTTCTCCACTCTGCTGGAACAAAGCCAGTTCTCAGGCTATGGTTAAAGAGAATGGCAATTGGGTCCACTAGATCCTGTTTTAGATTGTTTAATAAGCAACCTAGGATGTTATCTGGTCCCACTGAGGCCAGGTTTTTGGCCTTAGAGAGCACAGATATGACCTGATCTCATCTCTAGAAATACTGCACAGAGGACTGGTGTCAGATATGCTTCGGGGTATGGCTGGTGGGGACAGGGGGGTGAAGTTTGTGCTAAATCTGTTGGTTGGAAATTGCATCTGGCATAGTATGAGTGGTACCGTCTACTACCAGTTCAGTTCATAGCTGGGCATTCCTTTTTAGATTTTGGATGTAGTGAAAGAATGCCTTATGATTATCCTTAGCTAGGGATGCTATTTTAGCTTTGTAATTAAGTTTAGAGAACTTTACAAGATTTCTGATTTGCCTTTTCATGCTGTGGAAGGAATTCTTCCTCTGCTGAATCAGTTCCCTCTTGTTTTTAGACATCAGTTTCTTCATTTTGTTATATAACCTTTTTATTCTTACTTCTCTGAAGAACAGGCTAACACAGAAGGCCTCTGGCTAACGAAGTTCACAGATGACTGCAAACTAGGAGCCATAGTCAAGTCCCCAAATGATGTGGACATCCTACAGAATAGCCTCACTGAGACAGATGCCTGGGGTCAGAGCCATGGCCTCAAGCTCAATGCCAAAAAGTGCAGTGTCATCCCCTTTGTTAAAAACTCTGTACCCATGAACTACCACATAGGCAGCAATCTACTTAACACTGAATGCATGATAAGAGACCTTAGGACCCAGATGGACAGTAGTCTCTCCTATGATCGCCACAGAAGTCAGGAAGTCCTTCTACGTGGCACACCTCATCGTAAAAAGGTTCTCATCCAGGAAAAAAGAGGTCATTGTTCCCCTCTACTCGTTACTCATTAGACCCATTATAGAGTACAACGCCCCTTTTGGAATGTACCTCAAAAGACATCTGCAGCAGCTGGAAAGGCCACAAATGTACCTCACAAAGAGGATTACTGGCCTCAAACAAATGCCCTACACTGACCACCTCAAAAAACTCCAGCTTTACTCCATAGCATATAGCCAACTCAGAGGTGATCTCTGCCTAACATATAAAGCTATGTCAAACCCAGAGCTGTTGGACATGCTACATCTAAAGAAATCCCAATCCCTCTGAGCTACACGCTCTAGGGACCTAAACCATGTCACCACAATAAATAGGACATGCTGGAGGGATAGATTCCTGTCCCAGTGACTTCCTATACTCTGGAACAAGCTACCCATCTATGTCAAGCAAAGTTCTTCATTAGCAGTCTTTAAGAAAAATCTTGATGAGTGGATGAGAAATAGGAAATACACCCCAGGGATCACTTCTGTGTCTCTGCTGAACAGTGGCACAGAAAAATAACTTTCTTGGGTGGTGTAAGCTATGGAACCTTGCTGGCTAGGCTTACATAGGCCCTTGGGCTGATAGCCTAGTACCTACCTACCTATGAACCTATATTCGAGGTCCACCAGGGTGGCTTGTTTTGTGTTTTTTTTTTTTTTTGGGGGGGGGCTGGTTTTAATCTGGTCATGTACATCCAAGTCTATATAGTTGCTTAAATGTTTATACAGGGCATTTGTGCATACCTTTTTATACCATCACTTAGTAGGCTGCAGTTTACTTTGGATATTTTTTTTAGTTTTTTTCCTCCTGTGGTGGTGACAGGTTCAATATTTACTTTGAGCAAGAATGACTTATGTTCTGACCTTTACCAGGGAGGGCATCACACAGGGGGAGGGATTGCAGTGCCCCCCCCCCCATGTTGGTCAGTACTATGTCTAAGACATTTGAGCCCCTTGTGGGGCTCCAGACTATGTGTTCCAGAGCATTTGTATTGACAAAGTCCAGGAACCTCTGGGCAAGCATGTTCATGCTCATATATGTCACCCAGTTGATGGAATGACAGTTAAAATTTCCCATTACTAAGGTGTTGGGCTGTATGGTGAGTGACTGCACTAAGTCCAGGATAGGCAGTGTGCTTTTCTGGATTCAGAGTGGGGGAACAATGATGTGGTACAGTATTTTGCCTATAGTTAACTGGACATGCAGTAGTTCAAGAAAGTCATACTGTTTGACTACTCTTGAGGTGCACCTGGCTTTAATGAAGATGAAAAGACCTCTACCTTTGGTTCCTTCATGCTCATTTTGAGGTCTGAATGTGTGGAAGGCATCGTAGCCTTGCACATCCAGGGTGCTCTCCGCAGCTTTGAATTATGTTTCAGTGACTGCACAGATATCAGTATTTTCCAAAGTGAGAAGTGCTTCTAGGGAGTGCAGTTTCATTGTTAGACTCCTAGCATTAAGCAGCAGAACCTTGAGTTTGCCTTGAGTGGATTTTGTTACATCAGAAATGTTGCTGTTTTGACATTGCCTAAAAAGTGCATTTGCCAGCATCTGAAAGCCTAGAGGAGACAAGTGCAGACCATCTCTGGCAAAGCAGTGTCGCCTGTTGACCATGGCTTCCCAGGCTGACAGACACTGGATCCCTCTGGACTGACACCATAAGCTAAGCCAATTGTTGAAGTTGATATTTTTTTGTTTATATTGTGGCATCATCTTGGATGAAGGTAGTATGCTGCGCATGGCAAGGGTCATACCTGCCTGGGACACAAGCTGAGACAGGAGTCATATCTCTCTTCATATAGTCCAGTGAAGTACATCTCAAGTCATTCACCCCAACATGGACTATGACAGAGTCATAATGGTACTCATTGAATGACTTGAATGCATGTGTGATTTGATGGATTCTGGCACCTGCCAGGGAGCTGACTGTGACCTTCCCCTTGTCTAGCTTAGTGAGGGGGGCATCTGTTTATCTCACTATGGTGTCTCCTCTGACCAAGACATTAGGTTCTGAGGTGTTTTACCTTAGGGGATTATTTGCTGAGACACTGGTGTATGTGTTGTTATGTGCAGTGGTTTCTATTTGCATAGCAGTGTGTGCAAGTGGTTTATGTTTGAGAGGTCTCTACTTTTTTGGTAGGCTTCTAGTGAGTACCTCCACATGTGGGTTTATGTGTTATGACCTCATTTTGTGAGAGTAGTGAAGTGTATGTGCTGACAAACCTGTTTGGTTTGTTATGTGAGAGAATGGATTCCAACTTCATAGTGTAATGACATCTATCATATAGGGTATTTGTTTGTTTTAGGAGTAAGTGGCTATCAGTATTCATGAGGCAAGTACTATATTGCCTCATGATACCCATGTCAATCAGGCTGGCCAATGAAATGATGGGAAACTGCAGGTTTTTAACATATGTACTATTAGAGAAGGGAATGGGATAGTTTGACCAGTTTTTGAGCTAGGACTAACAAAGGTGCTTGTTTTATTGAAGGCTATGGGTGATAAGTGTGACAGCACTGCTCAATACACCCACAGTGCACTAGGGAAGCTTGGGAGGGTTCCACTGACAGAAGTCTAGGGAAAAATTGAGTTTAAAGGTGTTTGTACTATACAGGGCACCACTAACCCTGTTGCATAGTGTACTGCAACTCGCAAATGTGAGGCTTAAATACAGGTGAAATTAAAACACTTTTAAGCTAATCTACAATAGGAAAGCACACAGTGAACCTTCCTCCAGCAATCCCCAGCTCAGACAGCATTGGATCCACTCTCTTCTGCCATAAGGGTGCAGGGGGAGCTTTCCTAATGTAAGATGGCTGGGTAAGTGCTCAAGTGCATCAATAACAAGTTAGATTCAGCAGGTCTGAATCTAGTGTATGCAATCTAGGTATCAGAACAGTGAAAATCAGAGAATGAAGCCTTCACAAACAAATGAAATGATGCATCAGTTTGATTAAATACAGTTCAAAAGTGCAGAAAAATCACAAAATATACTTACGTTTTTGTTATTAAAGCAGAAATACTCTAGGTCTCTGGCAAAGGATGCTAAATGTTGCTAATTGAGTGCAAATTTGCACAAACATGAGGCTTAAATACAGGTGAAATTAAACATTACCAATAAGAAAGCACACAATGAACTCTCCTCCAGCAAGCCCCAACTCAGAGAAGGCTGGGAACACACTCTTCTGCTACAAGCATTTTTTTAGCAATTATTGTAGTACACAAGTGCTATCAGCACTAGATGTCCTATAAGGAAACAGCTCCAGTACTTAGTAATGATGACCATCCCTCTGGGAATGTCTAAAGGTCAGTTTCATGTGCTTTCTCTTATTAACCTGGTGAACTTGGGCATTCTGAGGCAGTGTAGCAACTGCCTCAAGTACACAGACAACCCTCTTCACTTACCTCCCAACACTCAGACTTGTGAGAGATGCGCTTATATCTCCAAACTGGAAGCCATGCACTCTCCAGCCAAGACCGGAATAGCTGATCAAGAGGAAAAGGTCAACACCTGCACCACACCACATGGAACACATAGCCCTCCAGAACACCCACCATCACAACCCTCACATAAAAACACAAACCACACACCCACCTTCATGGAGGCTCTCAATAGAAATCTACCCAAACAGCAGAGACCTCCAAGGCAGAAATGCACTTAACCACCACAACACAGCACAAACCACAAGACACATTGCTCACCTGCACAGTGTGCCCCTCAACCTAAGCCCCAAAGGCAAAACAGCTTGCCCAATACAATAATCATAGATGACTCAATAGTGAGGCACACTGATTTCCCACTCACTAGGTTGAATAAGGAGAAGGTAACATGTTGTCAGCTATAAGGTGCCAGAATCTGACACACAAAACACGGACTCAGGTCACACAACAGCAATTACAAGTATGACTCTGTCATTGTCCATGTGGGTGTGAATGACCTGAGATGTACCTCCCTGGACTACATGAAAAGAGACATGGTGGAGCTCTCAGATTATGTGGCCCAGGCAGGTATGACCCTAACCCTGAGCAGCATCCTACCATCCCCCAGAATGATATCACAGTACAAACAGAAAATTATTGACTTTAACAATTTGTTAAGTTTTGGGTGTCATTCTAAGGGGATCCAGTATCTGTCTGCTTGGGATGACATGATTGACAAACCTCGATGCTTTGCCAGAGATGGCCTGCATCTGTCACCCCTGAGTTTCCAGATACTGGCTAAGGCTCTTGCCACCCCTATAGTGCCTTTTTTAGACAGTGTTCCAAAGACCAAATTACCACCATAACAGCTATAAATAAATGCAATCTGATTGTCATGCTGCTCAACACTAGACATCTAAATCTCAAGATGCACTTGCTTGAAGCACTCCACAAAATGGAGAACATCGACATTTGTGCTGTAATGGAGATCTTGTTTAAAGCAGCAGAAAGTACCTCTGTGCTACCAGGCTATAACTCATTCAACACCATTCGGCCCCAGCACATGGACCGAAGCTCCAAAGGTGGTGGTGTCTCCATATTCATAAAGGATATGCATACCTCCAGACTAGTAGCCCAGTATAACGCATCTGAGATACTCCAGGTATAACTAACATTGGGTAAGATGGCAATTCAGGTCATAGTCTGCTATAGGTCCCCAAGCATGTCCAGAGACTCTCACTCCACATTCCTAAGCACCCTGAAAACTATTAAGATCCAACCAAACACTCTCGTACTAGGTGACTTCAAATACCCCTCCATCAACTGGGAAAACTACTCATGCACCAATGCACTCACTCAACGCTTCCTGGAATTTATCAGTTTCAATGCCCTGTACCAGCTCATTCTTACCCCCACTAGAGGGAGCAACATCCTTGACCTGGTTATTACTAACATGGGCAACCATTGCTCTACACCAATAGTCAATTCCTCCCTGGTTAGATCTGACCACAAACTAATCACCATGGAAATCCACATCTCACCCACACACCCCGCAAAGGTATCCACCATGAAAAACTTCTCCAAAGCTGACTTTAGAATCCTGAAAGCAGCTAAAAACAGAGGTTGCTAACTTCATGGCACCCATGCCAATGGAAAATAGATGCAGGACTGCCAAATCATACACCAATGCACTGTACAAACACATACATAAATGCATGGAACTAGCCATACCCAACAGAACCAAGAAACTCTCCTCCAAAAAAAGGAAGCCAATCTGGTGGTCCCCTGCCATTAATGAACTTTAACAGAAGGAAGAAACTGTTGCAGAAAAAGGTGAAGTCCCCCAAGATTGGAAAAATTCCCTTATCAGCCTCAACAAAAAACTGAGATCCCTCAACAAAACCTCCAAAGCCAGTTATGAAGGCAAAATTTTGGCAAACACTAAAAACAACCACAAAGCCTTCTATAGTTATATCAAGAACCTCCATGGCATTACCCAAATTTGCTCTGAGTTACTGCACAACGGTACCTCTTATACTGAGCCAACAGATATTGCCAACATACTGGACAACAGATTCAGTGCCAACTTTACCCTCGCTCCTCCCCTAAAGGACCAATCTCAATACCAGAAGAATGCCAGACACCCAGCATTACTGCAGCACAGGGTAAAGCTGCATTGTTCAAGGCCAAGAATACAGCTTTCATGGGACCCAACAATATCCCTTGCTGTGTTCTACATAAATTACAAAGTGAACTGGCACCACATCTGTGTGTCCTGTTCACTCAGTCTCACCTCAGGCTTTGTACCTACCAAATGTCACACTGCTACAGTCATCCCTCTCCATAAAGGAGGAGTGACTACAGACCCTGGAAATTATCACCCCATTAGCCTGATGAGTCTGAAATGCAAGGCTATGAAGCACATCATAATCATGGACCTAATTAACAAGGATATAGGGAATCTCCAAATTCGAGATCCCACGTAATTTGGTTTTGTGAAAGGTAAATCATGCCTGCTCAACCTGTTTGACTTCGAGTTGGTCACCAGAGCTGTGGATGAAGGTAAGGCAGTTCATACAGCCTACCTCAATCTGGCCAAGGCCTTTGATACCATTCTTCAACTCAGGAATTATTAATAAACTCACCAAACTAGGAATCAACCCCTATATCATTAGGTGGGTTGCGAATTGACTCACAGATAGAACCCACAGTGTGAAAGTAGCAGACTCCAAGTCCGATAGTCACTAGTAGAGTCCCACAGGGATTGGTCCTGGGTCCTGTCCTGTTTGGCAACTACTTCTCAGAAGTCCAGGCCAACATGAAGGGACTCTGGCTGACCAAGTTCACAGATGACTGCAATATGGTAGCCATTATTAACTCCCCAAGTGATGCAGACATCCTACAGAAAGGCCTCACTGAGACCAATGACTGGTGTCAAAACCATGGCCTTAAGCTTAATGCCAAAAATTGCATTCTCATCCCCTTTGGGAAAAACTCAGTTCCAACTAATTACCACATAGATGGGAGCCCATTGGACACTGAAGGTGTTATAAGAGATCTAGGGACACAGGTTGACAGCAACCTCTCCTTCAACCACCACATTGCCACTGTGGTCAGAAAGTCCTTCTATGTGACACATCTCATTACCAAGGGTTTTGCATTCAGGAAGAAAGAGGTCATCATTCTTTTCTACTCTTCCCTCGTTAGACCAATCAAAGTATAATGCCCCATTTGGCATGTACCTCACTAGACACCTGCGACAGCTGGAGAGGCCACAAACGTACCTCACGGAGAGGATTCTAGGCCTTAAACACATGTCCTACATAGACAGACTCAAAAATCTCCAGCTATTCTCTGTCTCATTGTCTGCTAAGAGGCGATCTCTGCTTGACTTACAAAGCCATGTCTGACCTAGTTCTGTTAGAAATGCTACTTCTAAAGAAATCCCAATCCCTCCACACCATTGCTCCAGAGACATCAACCTCATTACCACAATCGACAGAACATGCTGGATGGACAGGTTCATAACCCAGAGGCTGCCCATGCCCTGGAATAGACTTCCTATACATGTCAAGCAGAGCACCTCACTGGACCTCTTAAAGAGAAATCTTGATGAGTCGATGGGAAATAGAAAGTTGTGTCTCTACTTGATAGAGGCACTGGGAACTAATATTGTGTGGCACAATGCCAGGACACTTCTATGTGCTAGGCTTGCAAAGGCTCCAGGGCCATTTACATTAGCTTAGTACACACCTATGAACCTATTAACCTAAGGGTGCATGGGAAGCCCTTCTTAATATAAAATGTCTGGTTTTGTGCCAAGTGTATCAATAACAGACTATATTTAGCAGGTCTGTGTCTAGTCTATGCTATCTAGGTATCAGAGCAGTGCAAATCAAGTGCAGAAAAGTACAAAAAATACATAGATCCCTTTTGTGCGTTTCCCAGCTCAGATAGACCAGGTAAACACATACTGCTACTAGGTGAATAACTCCAGTCCTCCTAATATAAAACCACAGTAAAGGAGTGTCCAGAGTGAAATGCTACCACAAACAAACTTAAATGGTAAGAAATGCTACCACAAAGTTAGAGATATGGATGCAACAGTGTACTCTGAAGTGTGATTATTCAATAAAAGTACTTTCATTTGAATTAATGAGTCAAAAGCCACTCAACTGTACAGAATTTATAAAGGAACTAAAAAACAAGGTAAGCTTATTAATAAGCCCTCCACCCAATAACACTACATACAGAAATCTCAAGTGTTTCCCAACGTAAACAGACCAGGTTACCTCCCAGTGCACTGGATGGAAAATCCACTGACCTCTTTTGATGTAAAAATAAGTGTTTGCTAGAGTATAAAAATATACTGCTTTATCTAAAACCTAGCTAGATAATAATGTCAGATCAAGTAGAACAGACAGTAGGAAGTATCATGCACTTTTTCAACATAAGCACAAGGAAACGCAAATAAATAATGCAGGATATCAACAGCAGTGTAGAAATGGAGGAGCTTATTAAGCTCAGTTTGTAGTAGGTGTGGGCAGATTAAAATCACCAGGTATAAAAAACAGATCAACAAACGGGACTGTAGGTGGCAAACACAGCAGGGAATCACCATCAGAGCTTTAGTTTATGCAGGCTTGAAATCTTTTCAAAGACAAAGGCGCAGAATTTCACTGTAGTCAAGTATCACTCAAGAAATGATTTAACAAGTGAAAAAAGCATGTGAAATGTGCAGCCTAGATAATGTAAGTGTTTACCTCTCGCATAGAACAAAAAAACAAGCAGATTTCTTAAACAGAAAACTAAATGGAGCAGGTATCAGAAAGCAGATCTATTAGTCACAGACAAAAAATATAGGTTCCCTCACCCAACAGGGAATCACCAGCAGTACTTTGGTTTATGCAGGCTTGAAATCTTTTCAATCAAAGATAATAAAGTGGCTAAGTTTTCTACAAATACTCTTTTCAGAACCTATGACTGTATAGCTCTTAAAACATAAATTGGATAAAACTACCCCATCAACTAACATATACACAGCTTGTTACCACCTGAAGAATTATACAGCATCCATCTGTTTGTCCAACACTAAATACCATTCTACACAACTATGCTCCTAGCTGAGCATTATGATACCAATGACCAAAAACTCCTTCCTTTCTATCCACAAACCTATCAAATCAGCTGGGCATGGTCTGCATGCATACCATGTTAATAAGGCCTGGAACTCCTTGCCTATATCCATCAGGCTAAAACCCTTCTTCTAGTCCTTTAAAACCACTCTGAAATACCTCCTAGCCAAAATCTGACTCAATATTTGTTCAAACCTAGGATAAACTACATCCCTAAACAGGAGTATCTATTCATAACTTATACCTCCTTATTCTCTCTTCTCTACTCACTTCTTTACTTCAAATATTTTCTCCTCTTTACTGAATTATGCATAACCCTGCTTTTTCTCTCATTTCATATTGGAATTCCTGCTTGTGTTATACTAGCTTACCTTTAAGTTCTCTATAATCTGGCTAAATTTTATCTAAATATTAAATCACTCTCATGTAAGTAGTATCTATTCTTAACCAGTGTTTTTCACATTATGTCTAATTTGGTATGACTATATAAACTGTGGACGGTTTTGTATTTTAGAAGATTATAAAATTATTGTTCTTAAAACGCTTTTGTAATTCTTTGGAGCTTTTTTCTCCAGGCCTCCGATGAAAATTAATACAGACTCACTCAGACTTTGCTGGTAATCATATGTCAAAAAGTAAATAATAAATACATGATTTATTCAGGGATGATAATCACAGTTTGTTTCTATAATCTTTTTAAATAAATAAGTCTTAATTGTCCTGCTTTTTCTTCATTTTTCCAATTCAGAAAACAGGTGAAGGTAAGGGATTGTAAAGCTCATCTTCCTTTCCCTGCCAGATTCCCTGTTGGGTCACAATACATAGAAAAAGTACCTGTTTCTTCTTCTAATTAGACACTCACCTTTCTTGGATATGTATACATATACGCTATCCTCTGGTTGTCTTTTTTATGTTTTTCATCAAGATGTGCAGAGAAATTCTAAGTTTCTTTGTATCCACCAATGAAAAAAACAGGAATGATGAACTACTGTTGCTACCCTCTTCTTTTCTCATTGTCCTGGTGCAGTGTTCAAATATGTATCAGTTTCTTTAGGATACTCAAAGGCAAGCAGTTGAGCACTTCTTCTGATATTTAAAGTAGCAGTAAATTTAATCAACACTTGAAAGCCCATATCTTTAAACTTTGCTACTGTAATTAAGGCTCTTTGTTTACTAAAGATAATAGTTGTAGTGTCTGGTGAAATCCAAACTGTAGAATCGCAAACCCTACAGGATGCTCAGAACTCACTACAAGCACTTCTTCCCAGACCATGTCACTTAAGAAGTGAAAGATAGTGACAGGAAATAATAATGAAGGATAAAGTAACAGGAGATAATAATATTTAATTTGTAATTAATACTGCATGCCCATTTTATCTTCTCAGAGATAGTTTTCAGCAATAGCTCTACTTTTTTTTTAAGAATTCGAAGGGCTTGGCACCTTTCCTGCCATCAGGAAGGCCTAAGTCCTAAGTGCCAGAGATTATTCCCCTCAAAATGATTTTCTAGGTTATTCATTTTTTCCTCCTCTGAAATATTGTGCTTTGTATGGAATGTGGAAAAATAACCATTTTTTTCTGTTCATATACATCAACTTGATGCTTTTCAAACGTGAGGTCAGTCTACTCTGAATGTTTCTTTCTTCACTCCTTTCCTGTAATGATTTATAGTCCTAGAATACTTCCAGGAGTATGTTGGAGAACAATGTAAAAAATAAAGTTTAAAGAGAGTCCTTGTTGGCATGAGTATCCCCAAGCTTGGATTTGGTCACTGGTACCATGCGGTTTTCTACTTTCTCCACAGGAGATAAGAGGCAGAACTTTGACAAAGAGTGTAAGGAAATCTAGCTGTATCATCAAACTTCAGCCAAGAGATTCAATAGTGTGAAAAGAAGATGAACTGTATCTCTTGATTTGAAGAAAAAGTTATCCCTAAGTGGTTATTCCCACAGTAATTAGTACTTCGTCTTGACTGCATGTCCCTGACCACATCTGCAGTGTAGTCAAATGCTGAAGAAGCTACACGAGTTAAATTTTGGAATGACAAAGAGAGCACATGACAATGTCTTGGCAAAATATGTCTGTACAAACTGCATCCCACTGGCATGGCCAGTGCTAAGCTCATTTTCTTATAGACTTTTTTTTTTATTTCATCTCTACTCTGATAAATTAAATAATTCTAAATCCTTAAATTCATATTGTTTATTCTCTATGGAGAAAAGTTTATGTCTTGCTCCTTTTTAAGTTACTGCAGGTCAGTTTCTATGGAGAATGGTTTATGACTAGTCTCCTATACCTTTGTTTCTTATGGCATCATGAGTGGTGGTCAATACTGCTTAGTATAAAAAAAGAACAATTTAGTATTTCTACTTACTTGTAATCTTCCCTTAAAGGAAAGCTTCTCCTGAAACTGCACAAAATATTTTTTCATTGTATCTTCCTGTTCTCTGAAGGGTGAATTTCTCAAATATCCCCCATACTGCATGTTATAATTCCATTTTTTATTAAACCACCGTCATTACAGAGTCCACTCTGTGTTTACTTAGACGTACATCACAGAACCAAAATATTTTTTCTCTGTGACCTCCTCGTTATTTACTTTCACTGGGAGTACTGTAGCTGCTAGCTTTTTTTTTTTTTTTTACTATCTCTAGACAGTTTATTTTACAATTCCTCTTGATTGTTGATAGTGACCATCTTCTAGATTCTAACATCATTCTAAGTTACTCCTGAAGATTAGACTGGAAGAAGCAGCAGCTAATGTAATTATTTTACTTCAGGCATAGGAATGCAGTTCAATGTCATAGTATTTGTCTCAAGTGTGAAGCTGTTCAGTTCTGATTCTGACTGCAAGTATAAACTTACAAAGACTAAAGTTAGCACTTTTTATTGGCCCTGTTAAGTGCACTTGTTATTTTGTTTTCTTAATGCTGCAATGACTTGTATAAAGCCACCATTCCTTCAACACTGACCTCAGTCAATGATTACTTAGCTGCTATAACCAATTTTGTGGCAAATACAAATAAAATGTAATGTGAGATTTCACAAAACGTTAGTGTGCTGAGACAGTACAGAATTAGGAGCAAGCAGGAATGAAGTGAGAGGTCATCCACATTTATTAGCATGTGACATTGTATTAATTTGATTATATGAAGTATAAAATACTTTGTAATGACAAAATAGAATTTGTATAGAAGAATCTTTGTCAACTGCTTGCATACTCCTGCCAAGAGTCTCATATTCCCATTACTGATAATAGTATTGAGTTCTTTTTACATCATTAGTTGCTCTGTCTTTTTTATCAGTTCTATACCTTCCTTTTCCCTTCATTCGTATGCCTCAGAAAATATACTGTCTTTATAAAAAAATAACGACAAATAAACATTCACATGTTAGTTTCCCCTCCTAGATGATAATCACTATATGCCTCCTTCATGGCATTCCCTGGACTTGTGGAGCAGGTTTCAAACAGGCTGTTTGCATATTCAGCTTGTACACCTTAATGTGTGGTTTCTGACCTATTTGTTCTGGACAGACAGTATAGAGGTCACTTATCAGTTACAGGGAACTCGCAAGTAATCTTTAAGATTCACTTCTAGTGATATTCTATTTAAGAACAGTCAAAATACCCAGATTCCTTGAAAATGCCTACTGTGCCTTCAGGGGAAATATCCTTTTTGATAGAGAGTGAGAATACCTAGCCTTCAACAAGCAGATTAAAGTCTCGTTTACTTTTTTTTTTTTTTTTTTTTTTTTTTTTTTTTAACAAGAAGCATCTTTATTGAATTATCACTTATGAGATAGCCAATCATACATGTATATGAATGTATAATTGCCTAAGTCACAAGTGATAATCCATCCATCTACAACCCCTTTACCCATTTTGCACATGGAGTCAGGGTGTCACTTCAATAGTGACCATCATCTACAGCCAAGGTTTACACCACTGGGTGGCTAGCCCTGTTGCATTAGTTCTTCCACACACCACCCACACACACACACACGCACACACGCACACACACACACACCACCCACCCACCCACCCACACCCACACACCACACACACACACACACACACACACACACCCACACACACACCCACACACACACACACCTATAGGCAATTTAGAGTGTACAATTCACCTACTGCATTGTCTTTGGACTGTGAGAGGAAACTGGAGCACCCAGAGGAAACCCACACAAACACAAGAATGACTTGCAGACTCTGCACAGAAGGTAGCAGAGACAAGAAATGAACTGGGGAACCTCTTCCTGTGATGAGACAATGTTATTCACTGTGCTACCCTCACAAGTGGTAATACATTTATATAAATGAAAACAAACCATACTGACATATTTTCAGTTGCAAACATTATACAATGCATATAATCCCCTATACAGTTAATGTCAGGCAAACAGTACATAGCTCATTCAATTCCTGCCTTCCCTTGAACCTCATTCCTCTTCCAAAACATTATTTTGCATGTATTGTTCCCATTATTCCCATTTGCTTTATGTAATTTGCTCTTAATCTTTTCTAAGATCCCACTTCCAGTTCTTTTATATCTGTAGGTTGGTTTAGAAATTGATTTCCATTTTGTAGTAATTGCCTTTATGGCAACCACCAGAATTAAACTAAGCAAGTCTTACTGTGTCTAGGCAATTCCAGTTCATAGGTGTTTACCAAGCTAATGACCACAAGGCCCTTTTTAGGCCTAGCCATGCATCCCAAATCTCGGACAAGTTCTGATACCCTTGATAAGTGTAAGCATGGGCCTGGGAAATGAACAATTTACAGATTACCTGTGTCCATTAGAAACATAGGTGCCAAACCAAGGATGAATTTCTGATTTCCCATCCAGTTGTTCAAGTTGCACTTGAATTGGGTTAGGGAGGAACTCTGCTTCACATGGATGGGAAGCCTGATCCATAGATAGGGTAGTCTCTGGGATAAATACCTCTCTCTCCAGTACGTCCTATTTATATCTGTTTGTTTTATGGATATGCATGATAGCCTAGATCTCCCCTCAAAAGCCTGCAGGAACAAGAATACAAGAATAGGGCCTTGAGGTGGTCTGCATAGGACATTTTACTTATGCCCTATATTCTTTTAGTTAGAAACCTCTGTGGACATTCCAATTGTTGGATATCCCTGGTTAGGTACATACTAAAGGGGGTACTGTACTCAATGACAGGACTGATGAATGCCGAATACATTGGAACAATGATTTCCTTGGACTTAAATGCCATACCTGTGTTTATAAGTTGTGCAACATAGAATGATTTCCTCACCACTGTAGACACATGATGGTCAAAGGCTAGATTACTATCTGTGTGTGTCCCCAAGTCCCTGACTACTGGGTCATCTCTAAGGGGTGTGTTGTCAATATGATAGTTACAAGGGATGGGCAACTTCCCAAATGATACGATTATGCATTTCTTAGCATTTAGTTTTAGTCCATGGCGCTGACACCAGTTATTTGTCTGTGTCAGCCCCTTCTGGGGAACATTTGCGTCAATGTGAGATTCAATGACAGCTCCTAATTTGCAATCATCTGCAAATTTAGTCATCCAGAGACCAATGACATTGGCCTCGACTTCTGAGAAGTAAATGCCAAAAAGGAGCAACCCAAGGACTGATCCCTAAGGGACTCCACTCGTGACTGGCCTCTTTGTAGAGGTGGACTCCCCAATTCTAACTTCCTGCATCCTGTATGTGAGCCAGATGGCTATCTACCAGGTGACATACAGGTTTGTACCTAACCTATTGAGTTTGTCAATAATGCCCGAGTGGGGTACTGTGTCAAATCTCTTGGCCAGATTAAGGTAAGCAGTGTGAATGATTTTGCCCTCATCCACTGCTTTGGTGGCCTTCTCGAAGAAGTCTGCCAGGCTGAGTAGGCATGATCTGCCCTTGACTAAACCAAACTGGGCAGGTGCCAGTGTCTGGAGGTTTATTATATCTCTATTAATCATCTCCATGATAATTCTTTCCATGGCTTTACACACAAGACTAATGAGACTTATGAGTATGTAGTTTCCGGGAATCCCTGTTGCCTTTCTCAATTCATGAGGCACAAAACATTTTCGGAGACTGTAGTTAAATAGTAATTGATAGGTCAAGTTTCATGCTATTTAGAAGGCATGTTGAGATATCATCTGGGCCCATTGATGTAGTGTTCTTGGTCTTACAGAGAGCATTAAGGACCTGTTCCATAATGATAGTAGAGGGAGTTATATTTGATATTTCCTGAGGGAAGGTTGAGGAGGAGAGAGGGGTAAAGTTGGAGCTGAATTTATCAGCCAGGAGGTTTGCTACATCTTCTGGCTCAGTATAGGTGGCTCCATTTACAATGAGCTCTATACACAATTGTGTATTGCCTTTGAGGCTGTGGACATTGCTAAAGAATGCTTTGTGGTTGTCCTTACGCTTGGGAGGCCAACTTTACCTCAAAGTTGGCTTTGGTAGAATTTATTTGTCCTCTGAGTTGTTTGTTTATTTTGATGATAGTGCTTTTATCCCGCTGGGTGCTGCACCTCTTAATTTTTGCCATGATTTTCTTCCTCCTGCTATACAGCCTATTGATTTTGTGATTCCACCATTGTGGCTTGTTTTTTTGAGTTATTTCTGTACTTCTTCCTGATGGGTACAACTGCCTCTATGCAGCTATTAACATGCTTGTGCAGGGTTTCTGTGAATAGTTCTGCATAGGCAGCAGTGTTCTCAGAGTTTATGTGGGCTTGAAATTTTGCCAGGTCCTCACTTAATAGCAGGAGGTTAGCTTTGGAATAGATCCTAAATTCTCCAGGTTTAGCTGGGGGTCCATGTTTTATTTTTACTTCAAAGGAGACCATTTTGTGGTCTAACCTTACCGGAGAAGGCATTGCAGTAGTCCTGTAACATCTCAATAAAGTCTCATTTAGTTGTTGTTCTACATTTGCTGATCACTTTACTCATGACATTCCTGTGTCAGAGGCTAGGAACTATCAGAGAGAAAAAAACAGATCTAGCTCTAGGGAACTTCTAGGACTTTCCTGTCCCACTGCTGTCCCTCCTTTCTTTTCTTACCTTGTATTTTATTTTACATATGTAATGCTTGGCTTTGTCCTGCATTACAAGTTGCTGTGTTTACTTTATGATAAGCATCCCAGGCAAAGTAAAATACAGATGCATGCTACCATTGTATGACAGAGTTATTTCTATTCTATTGTAAATTGCATAACTGCTGATTACAGGAAACATTTTTAAATAAAGTAGACATGTAACTTTACTTTTAAAAGTTTTCTTCCCCCTGTGGTTTCTGTTTTGTTAGCTGGAAACATTTTTTTTCATGCCAGGTTTTACTCCCTTAACCAAAAAGCAGCAATCTACTGTGGTCTACCACAAGAACCAGTAAGGAATTTTAATAATGCTAGTCCATGATGTCTTAAACATTTTTTATAGCAGAACTTCTAGTGCATATAGAACTATGCAAGTATTACATATACCAGACTTTACAATTTATTTTACTCTCGACTCTCTTTTTCTTCAGTCTGTCAAGTAAGTGTTAGGACTTATGCTGCACTGCATTTCCTAAAGAAATGGCTGCAGTGCTGTAGAGGAAACTAGTCTTCCTTGATATAGAGGGGAGATAAGCCCTATACATCTCTGTGCAACAGCTAGATAGACCTCACCTGCCTTGCAGCCATTATGAGGACTGATTATTTTCCCATATCCCAACACATCACACTCCCATCCACTGTCAAGGTACTTAACATAGTCAGTCATTAAAAACTAGGCTGAGGCTGTGAACAGTTAGATCTGTCTATACTGCCAGATTAGGAGCTGCATCAGTTAATTTAAAGTAGTGAATAAGATGATAAGAACAAAGTTTCATTACTGAGAGTAGTGGTAGCTGGACTTCAGCTTACTACATTGTTACCAAATAATTGACCTAGTCACGTTATATGCCTCAAAGTGCGAAATAGATTTCAGTAGCAGAAGTCACTTATACATGCAAGGACAACATGCATTTGAAAGCCCAACATAAATCAGAAGTAAGGGAAGAGAAACTAGTGGTCATTCTCAACAGGATGGTGATAAAAGGTCTTTTACAGAAAAGTGCATCTACCAGACAGCTTAACAGCTACAGACCTATTACTTTTATCCCTGCAAGAGTATGCAAATGATTTATCAAAACAAACTTAAGGACTTGCTAAACTTCAATTCTCATGTAAATATGCAAGAACATAGGTTAATGTACTATAGGTCCAGCATGTCATTTTTGAATCCCTTCATTTATGCATTAGTCAGCTCAAATTTTATATTTAATGTGTTGATTTGGATAAAACTTTTGTCTCCACTTCCACTCAGTCACCATCTTCCTTCACAGTTCAGAGCCTTTGGTCACTTCGTACATCCTGACCCAAATACTGCAGGAGTTCTTGCACAAGACCCACATTTTGAAAATGTCCACTAAGAATATTGTCATTGTGCAATAGTCTGTGGTCACTTCATTCATCCTGACTCCAGTAATGTAGGAGTTCTGGTGCAAGGACCAACTGTTGAATATTTTAATTGAGAATACTGTCATTGTGCAATAGCCTATGGTCACTTCATTCATCCTGACCCCAATACTATAGGAGTTCTGGCACAAGGCCCAACTGTTGAACATTTCTATTGAGAATACTGTCATTGCACAATGTACACGTGTTCAACATGAAGAGCCTTGCTGTGCATGAACTTTAACTAGTCAAATACATGCATGCCCAGTGCTGGAAAGTGGCTGTGATGTTCCTGCCAAAGGAGTAGTCCTTCACTCTAAGGACCACTTACTAAGTTTCTCTAGCTTCCTGGCTTCTGCATTCAGTAAATGAAAGAAAACTTGTTCTACTTTGTACCTCTCTATTAATTACTCCATTTCAGCTATAAGCTTATTGCTCTCTATAATAATTAACCCGAGGCTTGAAGAGACAATGTAGTAGTATGTGTTGCTAAATCACCCCTCACTTTTGTCTCTACTTCCACTTAGTAACCATCTTCCTTCACAGTGCAGGTATGTGTCATGTGCTATTACATTTCTATTTGTTCTAAGACTGTGCGGAACAATGAAAAGACCTTGGCAGTGTGTTGTATTTGTATCGATTTCATTGAAGTCAGATAATCTTTATGGCCATTGAGACTGTGCCCTTTAATAAGTAGGTATGTAATTTAAGTTACTGACGTTTTGATATATATATATACAACACTCTTTTGATGTACTGGCTAATCCAGTGCATGTTTACTAAGTGATGGTTTCATATCGTGCTTATTAGTGCAGTGCTACATTCTGATAATTTGTTCTATACAGCTCTATACACTGCATTACTGTGGTTTGCTTTTCAGTATACCTTGTGCTAATCCTATTTTGACCTTACTTACGTAAGCTTACTTGTGATCTCCCTACTTAAACAATACCCCATATTCAATTGCTCTGACTCACTGTGGTTCATTCTCAGTCTCTAGAAATAAGTATTAAGTTTATTATAATATTACAGTTTAGTGGAGTTTTCCTCTTTCCTTTCAGAGCCTGTGGTCATTTCATCCATCCTGACCCTGATACTGCAGGATTTCTGACACAAAGCCCAACTCTCAAAAGTTTCCAGTGAACATATTGTCATTCTGCAATGTAGGCATGATTAACACAAAGGGCCTTGCTGTGAATGAACCTTATACTTCCCACATGCACACTTCACCTGCGATACCCATTCCTTAACCCTCCCCAAACAGCTTTACTACTATCATACATTCCTGACAACCCTTCTCCCTCCCATACTGCTGTGCACTGTATCCATTCATACTCATACCCCTTCCAAACATTACCCATCTATTATTCTACAATTCAACTTCTACTTTCCAGAATTACACCCTCACTACTTCCCATCTTAAATACATCCTTCATTCGCTCCTTTCAAACTCCTCTACCTTTTACATTTCTTAAACATGAGAAGATACTGGGACAACCTAATTCACTTCTTTCAAAGAAGATCCTTTCTTCCTTCCTACATTCTAGCAGATTTATAACTCCACCACCACTATATTTCCTACAGCCCTGCAACTTCTTAATTCCTTGTTTATGACTACATCCACACTACCCATCATCATCAATAAGATACAGATCTCTTTACTTAATCATGCTCTCCTCAGCTTATCCTCTAGTCTTCTCCTCCTCCTCTTGAGTCATCATCATCCTATCATGACTCAGTAATAGCTCAAAACATCTCTCCAGCTCTGTCCCAACCCCCTATCCATACTTCCTCCATAAACTCTCCACACATCGCACCAAACTTACTTAATGATGCACCTCTCCTTTACCCGAAATACTGACTAACTTCATTTCAACTTAAATCAAAATAAAATTACTTGGTAAATACCCTTCAAAAATCAAAAATACCCTAATATACTAATATCCTCCTAGGAGGAGACATTCACCCCATTCCTGGTCCAAACTACTACAACCACAATCAGAACAATTTCACACTGAGCTAATCGGAGGAAGGGCACTGAGCAAACTCGGATCTGTAATATACAACGTTAAGTATCCTATTTTTTTGCTTATTTTTACAAGTTATTTATAGCACTTTTATTGTCTGCTACATACTTTTCCTGCTAGTTTCACTGTGTGTGAGGTATTAACTGGGAATGGTCTACATTTATTAAGCATTTGTTTGGGTCTTTTGTTCTGATTTCCGCAAAAGGAGTATATCATATAACTTGTTTGCAGTTAAATGCTTTCTCTACAGTCTTCTTGCTCATTTATCTGTTTAAAACTGTAATTTAAAGGCTCACTGCTGCTTTTCTGCTGTGATAAACATTTCTGCAGTTTCTTTCTACCAAAGTAGTGTGGGTATTTATAGCATTGTCCATATTCAGGCTTGTGTTTTGGGCCTAGTTTTTTGTAGAGGCTGTGTGTCTGAGCACATGTTCAAGGCCATCTTTAGTTTAGCCCAAAGCTATACTGCATTTCAGAGAGAGGGGATTGTTTATGGGTCCTTGGCTGATTGGGGTTACCTGGACTACGTTTCGGAGTAAACACCTCAGTGGTTCTTTGGAGCTTTTTTTAAAGTTGTTTCAGGTTTCAATTTTCTGTTACCTAAGAAATTAACTTGTGAGTGTTTCTGCCATTTCACACTGAGCTAATCGGAGGAAGGGCACTGAGCAAACTCGGAACTGTAATATATATAACATTAAGTATCCTGTTTTTTGCTTAATTTTACAAGTTATTTATAGCACTTTATTGTCTGCTGCATACTTTTCTAGCTAGTTTCACTGTCTGTGAGGTATTAACTGGAAATTGTCTACATTTATTAAGCATCTGTTTGGGTTTTTTTAGGTTCATAGGTAGGTACTAGGCTATCTGCCCGAAGGCATTTATAAGCCTAGCCAGAATGTGTTGGCTTTCGCCACTCTCTTAGATTAGTTCCCTGTGCCTTTGTCCAGCACAGCCACTGAAGTGATCCCCGGGGTAAACTTTCTGTTTCCCATCCACTCTTCAAGGTTTCATTTGAAGAGTGTTAGCAAGGAGCTCTGCCAAATGTAGATTGGAATCTTGTTCCAAAGCATGGGAAGTCTCTGGGACAGGAATCTATCCCTCCAGCACGTCCTATTTATTGTTGTGCTGAGGTTTAGATCCCTAGAGTATTTGGCTCGAGGGGATACAGTTTTCTTTTGGTGGAGCATGTCCATCAATTCTGGGTTGGACATGGCCTTGTATGTCAGGCAGAGATCACTTCTGAGTAGGCGGTATGCAACAGAGTACAGCTGGACTTTCTTCAGTTGAGCTGCATAGGAAATCTGTTTGAGGCCAGTGATCCTCTTGGTGAGTTACTTCTGTGGTCTTTCCAGCTGTTGCAGAGGTCTTGTAAGGTACATCCCAAATGGGACATTGTACTCTATGATGGGTCTGATGAGTGATGAGTAGAGGGGCACAATGACCTCTTTTGATCTGGATGCAAACCCTTTTGTGATTAGGTGGGCCACGTAGAAGGATTTTCTAACCACTTTGGCAATGTGATTATCAAAGGTGAGATTACTATCTACTCGGGTCCCCCGATCCATTATTGGGTCTTGCATTTTTAGGGGACTACCACCTATGTGGTAGTTTGTGGGTACTTTGTTTTTTCCAAAGAGGATGACTATGCACTGTTTGGCATTTAGCTTGAGGCCATGATTTTGACACCAGGTATCTGTCTCAGTGAGATCCTTTTGGAGGATGTCTGTCAGCCAGAGAGTCAATTATAGCCCCTAGTTTGCAGTAGTCTGCAAATTTGGTCATCCATAGTCCTCCTGTGTTTGCCTGTACCTCTGAGAAGAATATGCTGAACAGGAGGGGTCCTAGGACTGAGCCCTGGGGAACGCCACTTGTAACCGGTTTAGAGTCGGACCTAGCTCCCACAACTCTCACCATGGGGGTTCTGTCCATGAGACAGTTGGCAACCCATCTTGTGATGTAGGGGTTTATGTTCAGGCTGGTGAGCGTGTCTATAATACCAGAACATTTTGTTCCGATTTCCTGCCAAGGAGGGTATCATATAACTTGTTTGCAGTTAAAAGCTTTCTCTAGAGTCTTCTTGCTCCTTTATATGTTTAAACCTTTCATTTAAAGGCTCACTGCTGCTTTTCTGCTGTAATAAACATTTCTGCAGTTTCTTTCTACCCAAGTAGTGTGGGTATTTGTAGCATTGTCCATATTCAGGCTTGTGTTTTGGGTCTAGTTATTTTTGAAGGCTGTGTGTCTGAGCACATGTTCAAGACCATCTCTGTTTAGCCAAAGCCATACTGCATTTCAGTGAGAGGGCATTGTTTATTGTCATTGGCTGATTGGGGTTACCTGGACTACTGCTTGGAGTAAGCACCTCATTGGTTCTTTCGAGCTTTTTTTTAAAGTTGTTTCAGGTTTCAACTTTCTGTTACCCAAGAAGTTAACTTGTGAGTGTTTCTGCCATTTCACACTGAGCTAATCGGAGGAAGGGCACTGAGCAAACTCGGATCTGTAATACATAACATTAAGTATCCTGTTTTTGGCTTATTTTTATGAGCTATGTATAGCACTTTTATTGTCTGCTGCATACTTTTCTAGCTAGTTTCACTGTGTGTGAGGTATTAGCTGGAAATTGTCTACATTTATTAAGCATCTGTTTGGTTTTTTGTTCTGATTTCCTGGCAAGGAGCGTTTCATATAACTTGTTTGCAGTTAAAAGCTTTCTCTAGTGTCTTATTGTTTCTTTATCTGTTTAAAACTTTAATTTAAAGGCTTACTGCTGCTTTTCTCCTGTGATAAACATTTCAGCAGTTTCTTTCTACCCAAGTAGTGTGGGTATTTGTAGCATTGTCCATATTCAGGCTTGTGTTTTGTGCCTAGCTGTTTCTGGAGGCTACGTGTCTGAGCACATGTTCAAGGCCATCTTAGTTTAGCCAAAGCCATACTGCATTTCAGTGACAAGAGATTGTTTATGGTCATTGGCTGATTGGGGTTACCTGGACTATGGCTTGGAGTAAGCACCACATTGGTTCTTTGGAGCTTTTTTTAAAGTTGTTTCAGGTTTCAACTTTCTGTTACCTAAGAAGTTAACTTGTGAGTGTTTCTGCCATTTCACACTGAGCTAATCGGAGGAAGGGCACTGAGCAAACTCGGATCTGTAATATATAACATTAAGTATCCTGTTTTTTGCTTATTTTTATGAGTTATTTATAGAACTTTTATTTTGCTTATTTTTATGAGTTATTTATAGAATTTTTATTTTCTGCTGTATACTTTTCTAGGGGTCTACTTTTGTGCTCGAAAGCTGAAAAACCCAAATCCAAATAGCGCGACATGTAAAGACTGAACCACGAATACGTCGAACGAATGAAACTCCGAAAGTGGAAATATCGAATTTGCATAGTTGGCCTGTCTGCAGTATAGCTCCATAATGTAAGTGTGCAATAGTTACGGACCTTAGGATTAGGGAGGGGTTAAGGATAGTGCATAGATAGTTGTGTATGTGAGGTTTAGTTTTAGGGTTAGCAGTAGGATTTTGGTGCTTTAATTTAGGGTTAGAAGTAGGGTTTTGGTTAGTGTATGCATGTGTTTTTTTATTGTGTTTTGGTAGGTAGTGTGTTGTGGGTGGTGGGTTGGTCGACTAAGATGGTTCGAAGTTTTAAATTTCGCACTTTAGTACATTCGACGTATTCGCGGTTCCTCTGTGTGTTGCACTATTTGGATTCGGGTTTTTCGTGTTTTGAGCGCATAAAGTAGACCCCTTTTCTAGCTAGTTTCACTGTGTGTGAGGTATTAAACTGGAAATTATCTACATTTATTAAGCATCTGTTTGGGTTTTTTGTTCTGATTTCCTGCCAAGGAGTGTATCGTATTGTTTCTCACACTCTCTCCCTGTTGGTATTGTGTTCTTATACTTAGTGGCTTTGCAGTTACCTGCACCTACTGTAAATTTGATCTGGGACACTCCTCCCAGTCTAGTGTCATTACCTCATTCTACCTTATCCAGGGAGAACATTTGAGAAGGCCAACCCACTTAGTTTTTGCTCCACTTTCCACATTACAAAAAAATAATTCTAAGCTTGTTTCCTGTAAGCAGTTTAGTCCAGATGAAGATTTGCTGCATCCAGGAGGACTGTTTGTAGGCTTCTGAGCCCCCAAGCCTTTCTGTGTTGGAGGGAAGCCTTCTAGCTTAATTTTGTTTCTTAGAACTAGCCAGTTTTTTAGTTTCAGCACTCATATCTGTTTCTTTGAGCTTAGCACTTGTTCAGAACTCATTGTAAGCACTAAATAGGCTACAAAGTACTACATCACTCAACTTTCCTCAGTTGTCTAGACAAAAACAGTTTTTAGTACTTAATAAATAAGCACCTATCCAGGCATGTCTAAGGGTCACCTCCCGGTAGACTCTCCTGTCTACCTGATGAATCTGGGCATCTTGGGGCAATGCAGCAATTACCTCATGTACACAGGCAACCCTCTCCTCCTACCACCCAATACTACAACCTGTGAGAGATGCACTTATATAGCCAAACTGGAAGCAAAGCTCTCTTCACCCAAGACTGGACTAGACAGTCAAGATGAGAAGGTAAACACTTGCACCACACCACACTCATTACATAGTCCCTCAAAACCTACACCACCAAAACACACACACATAGAAACACAAAACACACACCTACATTCATGGAGGCTCTCAATAAAAATCTGCCCAAGCAACAGGACCTCCAAAGCAGAAATGCAAGCAACCTCCACCCCCCAATACAACCCAAATGACACAAATCCCACAAACTCAGTGTGCCACTCAACCACAGCCCAAAAGGTACAACAAAGTAACCATCACTTTAGCCATATGTGGATTCTATAGTTAGGCACACTGATGTTCCACTCACCAGGCTAAACAAGGAGAAAGTTACTGTCAGCTGCCTGTCGGGAGCCAGGATCCACCACATAATGCACACACTCGGGTCACTCCACAACAAGTACAAATTTGACTCTGTCATTGTCCATGTTGGTGTGAATGACTGAGACATACCTCCCTGGACTACATGAAAAGAGACATGGAGGAGCTGTCCAATCTTGTAGCCCAGGCAGGTATGACCGTAGCCCTGAGTAGCATCCTGCCATCACCCAGGATGATACCACAATGCAAGGACAAAATGATTGACTTCAACAATTTGCAAAGCTTCTGGTGTCATTTTAAGGGGATCCAGTATCTGTCTGCCTGGGATGACATGATCAACAAACCATGATTCTTTGCCATAGATGGCCTGCACCTATTTCCCTTGGGATTCTGGATACTGGCTAAGCTCTTGCCACCCCTATAGCGCCTTTTTTTTAGGCAAGGTTCAAATGACAAATTCACCACTATAAACAGGTACAAGCAAGCAAAATCTGAGGGTAATGCTACTCAATGCTAGAAGTCTAAACCTCAAAATGCACTCACTCGAGGCACTCCTTAAAATGGAGAACATCGACATCTGTGCAGTGACAGAGACCTGGTTCAAGGCTCCAGAGAGCACCCCTGCATTACCAGGCTATAATTCATATTACACCTTTCGGCCACCTAACTTGGACCAAAACACTAAAGGCGGAGGTGTGTCCATATTCATTAAGGATATCCATACCTCCAGGCTAGTTGCTCAGCATAATGCATCCGAGATTATCCAAGTGCAACTAACTCTGGTCAAGACCGCAATCCAAATTGTAGCTTGCTACAGATCCCCCCCCATGCCTCAGGATTCCGACTCCTCATTTCTTGATACACTGGAAAATATTAGGGTACAACCTAACACCCTAATAATGAGCAATTTCAACTACCCCACCATTAACTTGGAAAACTACTCATGTACCAACTATTGTGCTCAACATCTTCTTGAATTCATAAATTCTAACACCTTGGATCAACTTATCCACACCCCACCATGGGCAGCAATATCCTAGACCTGGTCATTACCAACATGAGCAACCGGTGTTCCACACCAGAGGTCAATTCCTCGTTGGTCAGATCAGACCACAAGCTAATCACCCTACATTACGACATCCTGCCCCCACCCCCCCCCCCCCCATTAGGGAAACCACCATAAAAAGTTTCTCCAAAGCCAACTTCATGCTTAAGACAGAAGTGGCAAACTTCACTACACCCATGGTGATGGACAATAGAGGTACGACTGCTGAATCCTACACAAATGCACTTTATAAGGACTTACACAAGTGCATGGATCATGCAATCCCTAACAGAACCAAGATGCTATCCTCCAAAAAAAGGAAGCCAATCTGGTGGTCCCCTGCCATAAACAAACTCTACAACAGAAGAAAGAAACTATTGCAAAAAAAGAGTAAAATCCCATGATTGGAGGAACTCCCTCATCAGCCACAGTAAGAAGCTGAGATCCCTCATAAAATCCTCCAAAGCTAGTTATGAAAACAAAATAGCCACTGATTCTAAAGACAGCTGCAAAGCATTCTATAGCTATGTCAAGAATCTCAATGGCAAGACTCAAATCTGCTCCGAGTTGCAGCACAATGGCACTAAATATACAGAACCAACTGATATTGCCAACATCCTGGTGGACAGGTTCAGTGCTATCTTTACCCTCCTCTCATCCCCTAAAGGGCCCATCTCTATACTGGAAGAATGCAAAGTTCCTGTAATCCTGGCTGCATGGTTAAAAACACACTCTCCAAAGCCAAGAACAGGTCGCACTCTATGTGAACTAAAGAATGAACTGGCACCCCACCCAAGTACCATGTTCAATCATAGCCTCACCTCAGGCTTTGTGCCCACTGAATGGCACACAGCAACTGTTATCCCACTACACAAAGGGGGAGCCACCACGGACCCCGGGAACTACTGCCCCATTTGTCTGATGAGCCTGGTCTGCAAGGCTATGGAACGTATCATCATGGAACTTATAATCAATGACATTGGTAATCTCCAAACTCTGGACCCCACCCAGTTCGGGTTTGTAAAAGGCAGATCATGTCTCCTAAACCTGATAGACTTCTTTGAAATGGTCATCAAAGCCGTAGATGAGGGTAAGGTGGTTATCACAGCCTATCTAGATCTCGCAAGGCTTTTGACACCATCACCCACTCTGGAATTGCAGATAAACTCACTAAACTAGATATAAATCCCTATGTCACAAGATGGGTTGCCAACTGGCTCACAGACAGAACCAACACTGTGAAAGTAGCAGACTCCAAATCCAGCTTCAGACCAGTGACAAGTGGAGTACCACAGGGTTCAGTCCTGGGTCCTCTGTCCTGTTTAGTATCTACTTCTCTGAAGTACAGGCTAACACAAAAGGTCTTTGGCTAATGAAATTCACAGATTACTGCAAATTAGGAGCCATAATCAAAACTCTTAATGTGGACATCCTACAAAAGGGCCTCACTGAGACAGATGCCTGGTGTAAAAGCCATGGCCTCAAGCTCAATGCCAAAAAGTGCATTGTCATCCCTTTTGGTAAAAACTCTGTACCGATGTATTACCACATAGGCGGTAGTCTACTTAACACTAAAAGTGTGATAAGAGACCTTGGGACACATGAGGACAGTAGTCTCTTCTTTGATAATCACATCGCCACAGTAGTCAGGAAATCCTACGTGGCACACCTCAAAACAAAAGGTTTCTCATCCAGGAAAAAAAAAAAGAGGTCATTGGTATGTACCTCACAAGACATCTACAACTGGAAAGGCCGCAGAAATACCTGACAAAGAGGATTACTGGGCTCAAACAGATGCCCTATGCAGACCATCTAAAAAAACTCCAGCTTTACTCCATCGCATAGCGCCTACTCAGAGGCGATCTCTGCCAAACATAAAAAAGCTATGTCAAACCCAGAGCTGTTGGACATGCTCCACTTAAAGAAATCCCAATCCCTCCGAGCTACATGCTCTAGGGACCTAAAACTTGTCACCACAATAAACAGAACATGCTGGAGGGATAGATTCCTGTCCCAGAGACTTCCCATACTCTGGAACAAACTACCTATCTATATTAAACAAAGCTCTTCATTAGCACTTAAAGAAAAATCTTGATGATTGGATGGGAGATGGGACATTCACCCCAGGGATCACTTCTGTGGCTGTGCTTGACAGGGGCACAGGAAAATTATTTTCTTGGGTGGCGAAAGCCAGAGTACGTTTTGGCTAGGCTTATATAGGCCCTAGGGTCAATAGCCTAGTACCTACCTATGAGCTATGCTCTTTTACACACTACTTTAACCCCATAACAGTCATCCTCCCACCCACCCTATTAATTGCTGCCTTTTGCAGCCATCTATATTAGAAGCATAAAAAAATGAAACTTTTAAATTATGTGCCTGGATTAACCAAAACACAAACCTGATATTCTTTCTGTAACTGAAACCTGGAATAAATCCAGAATAAATGACTGCAAAATCATATCCCCGGCTGTAATATCATCCACATTAATTGTATAAAGAGGAAAGGTAATAGTATTGTTTTAATATTTGCCAATTACCACATTTGCCCCTACAACAAATCAATGCCAAAATTCAGTTTAGAAGAGCTTCTTATTACTTTTCTGAAACTAAACAAATATAAACAGATATGTACTGTATTACTGTGCTTTACGTCCCTCCTGGCAACAACACAGCTACACTGGAAGACATCCCCCTTTGGATATCCATAACAATTCCACAAGAAAGAATACTACTAGGTGATGGCAGTATCAATTGGCTGGACATAACCTTTAACTCCCCTACATCTAGCATGAATTTATACGGATACACACAACTAATTAATAGCCTCACACATGATAGCAAGACATCACATTTCTTATTAGACCGGATTCCAGTGTCACACCCTAGCAAATTCACCAACACCGGTATAATGTCAGACAATCACCTAGTCTATTTCAATGAAACATTTCATACATCAACAACAGTATGAAACCTGTCCAAGTTTAACCCCAAAATATTCATTCCTACCATATCATCTATTAACTGGAGCATCCTAACAATCCTCCTTTTAGAGAACACTGTAAATGCAGGCAATATAATTTTCCTAAATATCCTAAATAGCCTTGCACCTCTTAAAAGGAAGGGCTTAAAAACAAATAATTTAGTTTAGCAATAAAAAAAAGAGTGAGACACTAATGCAGGACATAAGAAAAAAATGTGGAAAGAATGGTAGAAATATAAAACACCACAATATCTCAAAAACGTCAGAATGCTCTGTAACCATACTAAAAAGCAAATGAATGAAGAAAAAATGATACTTTAACAACATTCAGAACAATGGTTCAGGCATTAAACACATCTTGCTTCCTAACCAAAAAATTCAACCAAAACCCATCTCCCAATAGCTCACCACTTGAAACTGCAATAGAATTCAACTCATTTCATAGATAGTATAGCATCCCTAACCAAAAATTCCCAGCATCTAATCTCAACCCTGCGCAATAGCAACATATCACTGCATCCACTTTTATCTTCAAACCTGTGCCCACATCCTATATAAAACTATACTTAAGCTCAAACCATGCCCTACTTCGGCTGATGACTTTCTAAGTGAGTAATTTAAAATAGCAGTGAGTATCATTGCCTGTTATGTCTCGATCTTTATCAATGGGTTAGTCCAGGAATCCCACATTCCCCCTCTCAGGAAAATATCACACATCATACCTCTACACAGAGGAGGGGGATTTAATAGAACTCACTAACTTCAGATCTATAGACATCTTGTCCGCCCTTCAAAATACCACAATAACATGTTGAAAAATAATTGCTAAATTATCTCCTGCAGGAAGAACTCCTATTCCCCACATAACACAGATTCTGTCCCCCTCCCACAATGCTAACACTGCACTTATAACTTTTATAGATGTTGTCAATAAAGATATAGATAACAGTAAACTAATCTCTTCCTTATTTGCAGACTTGTCTAAAGCCTTAGACACAGTTTGTCACAACAAGCTCTGCTTCAAATGCTATCACTAGGTCTATATCAGCCCTTATTTGGTTCAAACCCTACTTGTCCAACAGACATCTTTCAGTAAAATGGCACTGCACCTTCTAGCCATACTTTCCAGTCACCACTGGTGTACCACAAAGCTTTATCCTTGGACCCCTCTGCTTTAACATTCTCACCAACACACACAACGCATCCACACAAAAGGCTTCCCTAATACAATACTCAGATAATTTCACAGTAAAATGCATATCGGACAACCTGAGGCATCTCAAAAAATTACCCAGGAAGCTTTAACAGCCACTGAAATATGGCTTTCCATCTCACAACTCATGCTTAACCCCAAAAAGAAAACAAAATATTACTTTTTCCCTACATCCCTCTCATATGAAAAAAAAATTAACATCCTTTCTCTTAATATGACATTTGAAGTCACTTCACATAGCAAATTATTGGAGATGACAGTGGATGATAATCCTAAATTTGACTTGCATATACAAAACTGAATTAAAAAATTCACTAAAAACTGAGGAAGCTTTATAGAGCCAAAAACGTACTTTCTCACCGATTCAATTTAAGCGACACTTGCCACTACTCTCCTCCTCCCCTCACTATTTTATGGTGCTCCCATCCTTACTAACCTCCAGGCATCACAAAAATCAAAACTTGAATAAAGCTATAATAAAGTAGCTAAATTTTCAGCAAATACCTCTTTCAGAACCCACCATTTTACAGCACTAAAAAGTCTAAATTGGTTAGAACTGTACCAACAACTAACAAATACACAGCTTCTTTCCATCTATAAAATTATCCAGCATTTATCTGCTTGTCCAGCACTAAATACAATTCTACACAACTATTTTCCCACTCAGTTATTATTGTCCAGTGACTAAAATCTCCTCTCTGTTCACAAACATATCAGATCTACTGGACATGGTCTGTACTTATACTATGTTGCTAAAGCCTGGAACTCTTTACCTTAATTCATCAGGTCAGGTTAATACCCTCACTCCAGTCCTTTAAAACCATTTTGAAAGACTTCCTATCCAAAACCTGCCTCAAATCCAGGATAAACTATATCCCTAAATTTGGACTAGTATTTATTTGTATTTTACACTTCCTTACTCCCCCTTCTTCACTCACTTCCTTAGTTCAATCAATTTCTGCCCCAACTCTCTAAATATGCTATAACCCTGTTTTTTTCCCCGCTTCACATTGTGATTTCTGTTTGTATTATACTAACTTATCTTTAATTTCTCTATACTGGCTACAATTTCTCTAAATGTTAAATCACGGTCATTCAAGTTGCATCTATTCTTAACTAATATATTCACAGTATGTCTAATTTGGCATAATTATTTAAACTGTAGATGTTTTGTATTATTTTTGAAGACTGTAAAGTATTATTCTTAAAATGTTGTTGCAATACTTTGGAGCTTTTCTCCCAAGCCTCAGCTGAAAATAGGCTGCTATCCAGTCGGACTTTCCCTGTAATCAAATGTCAATAACTAAATAAAAAAATAAAACCCTAATCCCAATGGACAAATTTCAGTCTCAGCCTAAAGAAGACTGTTAACAGTAATACATATTACCGTGGATAGTACAGTGGGTAAAGTTAGCTTAAGTAGAACATAAAACATTAAGTAATTTTAAACATTAGTAACAAAGAAAAATATTTTGCTAGAAATTACAGTGTGTTAAGATTACTATTGTTTACATGCTTACACATATGCCATATAGTAGGGAGAAGAGAAAGGGGAATACATACAAATAAATAAGGAATAATAAGAGTTCCTGATTTCCGGAAAACAGACTCTGCCAAGATGCGACAGTGATCCAGAATACCACCGGTAAGTGTAAGGGTAGGTAGGAGGGAGCGCCTAAAAGTTCTAGAGTCCCAAATGCACAAAAATTACTGTCGCAAAGTCAGGGATTTAAGCATCATATAGCTAGTGTAGGTGGCTGCTCATGCTCAAACTTGAATATGATTTTTTTTTACTAGTAGCCATGGGGAGTTAGGGGGATTTTAGGGTTAGGTAGTGGGAAGGGAGTTTAGGGTTAGGGAGCAGTAAAAGAAATGTAGGTTTAGACAGTGGAAAGGAAGCTCTAGATTTAAGGAACAGGAGAGGAGTTTTAGGGTTAAAGAGTGATCAGGAAATTTAAGTTTAGGGAGGAGGGGTGCAGTTTTAGGTATAGGGAGAGATTGGGGATTTTAGGGTTAGGGAAATGAGACAAAGTTTTAGGGTGAAGGAGCAAGGACTTGGGTTGGGAATGGGTGGGGTTTTAGGGTTAAAATTTACATTCTGAAACTGGCTTGTATGCTGTTTTATAGGATAGAGTCTTGGGAGTGCTACATGGAAATGGGAAATCAGGCTAATCAGAGTTCAGACACTTGATTTCTTAAGCAACTGGCAGAAAGCAAGTAAGTTGCAAGCTACTAGCACTGAGCTCTTGTATTAGACCTTTAAAAGAATAGATAAAGAATAAGGATATCTGGTAAATGGCTTTCAGTGCAGCAACAGTCATCTGCGTAAGGTTGGTAAACCTTACAGGTAGAAAATATCAAAGTGCTTCTCAAAGTCACATCGAACATTAGACAACAATGTGTTGTAGTTAGGAAACACAACGAAATATGGAAGCAGAAAGGCAGACCATAATACATTGTAAAGTATAAAAAGGCAGGAAAGTCGGTCAGAAAAGAAAGGTCCCCCACAAAGGAAAAGATACTCAATTTAGTCAATAAGGGGGCTAAAACATTATAAAGAAAACCATGGAAGCAAAAAAAAAAAAAAAAAAAAAAGAGTCAGAGAAGAAAATAATGAAATTAAACTATTTTGCATACTGACATAACATGATATTGAGAGCAGAGAGTGAAACTGATAATATCCTCTATATTCACAAAGGAAGTGAAAGATTTGGCATGTCTAGGCAATAGCAGGACTGATAAAAACAAGTTTGATGCCAGCTCTTTCAACAAAGTGTTGTGCACGTGGGACTGTAACAAGTGATTCCACTGCCGTGGAAATAAAAATAACTTTTGTTATTGCCCTATTCAATGTGTGCGGTGTTAATTTAACAACTAAAGTAATACTTGGTACCTAAATATCACCTCAACTGCAGTGACTTTATGCCTCCATTTCCTATGTTTAAATAATACTAAAGGACAGTACAAAGTGTACTTTTTTGCAGCTGCTCAACAGAATATGTGCCAGTTCTTATTGTATATGCTTAAACCTTGATAGTGACTCACTTGTAGACTATTGCAATGCTATCTGAATACTTTCTACCTGTATATTTTAAGAATTTTCAGACAAGGTACCTTTAAAGTGTTGTGTTCCGACTCAGTTGTCTGTTGGTGTGTTATCTTTATAAGTATGCTAAGTAGCGTGTACCTTATCAACGCAGCTCTGCTTATCTTAGCTATTTGTCTGTGTTATGAAGGTATTTTATCCAGAGTTTAACTGCATACCTATCAGGTCAGTGATAATATATACTGCTTGCACACTAATTTAGTTACGTGCCATGGTTTATGTAATGCAAAATGTTTGAGTCGCTTATTTGAATTTGTCTTGAGCAGGGTTATACCGTACACCTTTCCCTAGTTATCTGGTGCTTATTTCTGCATGTTTATGTCTCAGGTTGTGCTGAGCTTCGGCAATTGGACAGGCCGCCAGTAGATTATATCAGACTTACATAACTGGCTAAGCGAAAGGGGTTTAATATCCTCTCCTAGCCAGCCGGACTATACTCTAACCTATTGGACCCCCTTATGGCTTATTCCTGCCATACTTATCTACTCATGGGTAAAAGACTAGTGTTACCACACAACAACATCTGCTGAGAGAGTAGCGACCTCATATTGCTGTTTTCTAGCTTCCCCCCTAGTTTATCTCCACCCTGCTGTATTCTATTTTAGAGCTACTGTAGTACCTGAAAAGAATTGGAATCAATATTTTTGGGATAAACTTATAGAACATTGTGATCTCCTAGGAGTACCTGATAAAAACTGGAATCAATATATGTTTGGATAAACAAATAGAATATTGTGATTTCCTGCTGAGGTAACACATGTAACTGTGTCTGTGAAAACTCTTTGCTCGTGCTCTCTTTTTTTTCCATAATAAATCTTTATTGTTATATACTTTTCATACAAAATTATAAAATACAAACTACTAACTAACACTGTAACAATCACACCAAACAATATACAATATTTACAAGAATGCTTCCATATAACACATTAGAAATATAAGAAAAACATAGGAATAATTAGTAAGTTTCCAATATTGAACAGATTGATTAGACATTTCTCTCCAAATATAGCAATGATTATTACTACCTTCAATTCAAAAGTTTTATGCTAATATAATATTAAATATCTGTTCCCAAATTTTTGGATTATTGATACCTTTACTATGTGAATTTAAAAGTAGTTTATGAGCTAGTATATGTTTTGTCGCCAACACTCTGAAGTTTTGCCATGATGTTTTAGTTGGGTCTAGCCAATTTGGAGCTATATAAAGCTTCATTAGTAAGAAAATATTAATATGAGCTATACTCTGTGATCTGGTAAGTTCCTTCGGGGGAATATGCAAAATCATAAATTTCCAAGACAGTGTTGTACTTTGGTAGCCCACTTTCTGAAGTTGAATTTTAAGGGAATTCCACAGTTTGTATATACACTTACAGCTCCAGAACATATGAAGAAGATCAGCTGGTTGAGTTTTGCAGTATGGACATGTTGCAGAGTTTTTAGAATTAAATTTATGCAGGGCAAGGCGTGTATAATATGCATTATTCCAAATCATCAGCTGGGTATATAACAGTTTTTGAAGAGAAGTAGATTTAATAGTCAATTCAATTGCCTTTAACATATTACTTTTATCTGTCAATAATATTTTCTCTTCCCAATAATTTGATAACAAAACTTTACCTTGAAATTTAAGTTCTTTAATTAATTTATTCATTGCTGTTATATATTTAGTATCCTGTTGGAGAGCTTGCCACAACTCAGAGCATTTATTTATAGTCTCTTCATCCAGTTCAAAGTTTTGGAGGTAACTTATAGTAAATTCTCTAATCTGTCTAAGAATAATCAGGTAATTTTTAGGTAAATTAAATTCTTGTCTTATTTAGTTGGGCGATCGATCTAGATGTTTATATATAGCGATCATAGTTAAATTAACAATTAATGGAAACTTCTTTAGATAAATTAATTGGTTGTTCAGCTTTACATTTGGGTTCCTGTGAAAGGGCTGAAAGACCATCATATGCTGAAGTAAATCCAATGATTGAAATAGACTCTGTAAAGATAATATTTCAGTTTTAATGTGTTCCACAATCCCATATACCTTCAGAATATCTTTACCCAAAAAGGGCATTGCTTTAGGATTAATGTTCAACTTTAAAATATATTCATAGTTCAGGGTTAGCCAAGTTGGTGTCCACTTAGTACTAGTTATCTCATGATTGGCCATTCTTAAAATCCTATTAGAATTCACAATCAGATAATACATTTCAAAATTAGGCAACTCCAGACCTCCTTTACTTTTTGGGGTCATTAATTTGTCATAAGATACCCTAGTTTTCTTTGGTTCCCAAATAAATTTAGCCAAATCTTTATGTATTTGTTTAAAAAATGTTCTTGAGAGGGATAAATGGGCTGACCTAAAAATATACAGTAACCGTGGTAATACATTCATTTTTAGAATAGAAACTTTTGCTAATACTGGCAAGTGCAAATTTTTCCGTCTCACAAAATCAGAAATTATTTGTTCCCAAACTATTTTAATGTTATTATTATAAAAATCGTTATTATCTGTGGAAAACACAACACCTAGGTATTTAATATTATCTTTGAATGTTACCTGCCCCACTAAAGGTAATAATGAGAAAGGTGTAGGTGTCTTTAAAGGGAATATATTGGTTTTCCCCAAATTAACTTTATAGTTAGAAACCTCAGAAAAATCATTAACTGCTTTCAATATCTTCTCAGTGTCTGATATTGGAGATGCACAATAAATATTCAGATCATCAGCAAAAGCTGCCATTAATATTTTAGTTCAATACATTATTGGGACATTATGATAAACTTTCTGCTTAATATACAAGAACAAGGGTTCAAGACAAATATTAAATAGTAAAGGGGACAAAGGACAACCCTGTCGCGTTCCCGACCTAATTTGTATTCTTTTGGAAAAACTTCTGTTAATATACAGTGTAGTATAAGGATTACTATATAAAATTTGTAAGATTTGAACAAATTCAGGGGATATATTAAAATAAGGTAAGAGATGAAACAGAAAATTTGTGTCTACCCTATCAAAGGCCTTCTGTGCATCTATTATAAGAGCATATATATTCAGATTATTTTGCTTAGCATGCGCTATCATAGTTTGTAATGAAAGTGTATTATCACTTGTTTGTCTACCTGTCATAAATCCAGCCTGTTCTTTAGATATTATATGAATCATGATTTTCTTCAATCTAAATGCTATAATTGAGGTTAAAATTTTCATGTCTACGTTAATTAATGATATTGCTCTATAATTATCTGGGTTCTGGGGATCTGAGTTAGCTTTATGTATAAGAATAGTTTTGGAAGCATTAAGATGAGGATCATGAATTTTATTCCTAATTATATAGTTAAACACAACTGAAAGTCTCTTACCGATAGACTCTGCAAACTTCTTGTAAAACTCCACTGTCAACCCATCAGGACCTGGTGATTTCTTTGGTTTCATATGCTCAATTATATATATTATTTCTTCTTCTGATATCAGTTTAACCAAATCATTTTGAATATCCTCTCCTATTTTTGGAAACTTAAATCAGGTGTAAAAATTGTTCATAAACTGTATTAGAGGATATATCCTTCTGCCAATCATAAATATTAGTATATATTTTCTCAAAGATATCAATAATATCTGCAGTTTTACGATATATCTTAAGTTGTATTTCTGAAATTTGCCCAGTTGTTTTTGATTGATTAATGATCCTAGTCAGCACTCTCGATGGCATTTGAGCATGATTAGCATACTTAACTAGAGTCTTATAATCTTGAAATGTTACTCTAGAGTTTTGAATTAAGAAGAGATCCTTTTGACATTTAAGCAACTCTTTCTCTGTTTGCTCATTAAAGTTTAACTTTAGCTTTTGATAGAGTAGTTTAATTTTGGATTCCAAGTTTTGAATGTCTTTATTTAATATTTTTTTTATAATAAGAGGCTTTTTGCAAAAGGACCCCTCTTATTTGTGCTTTAACTGCAGCCCATTCAATATCTGGGGCATTCTGATGTTTATTTAAACCAACCAGTAAATCTTTAAGGTAATTTGAAATTTCCTGTAATATGTCATCCTTATTTAGCAAGTTTGGATTCAGAGACCAATTATACCCTCTTTGTCGTAAGATATCTTTTACTTCTTTAGCGAAACTCAGCGAAATGTTTGAATGATCTGATAGGTATCTGGCATGTGTAACAACTGTAGGGTCTAGGTTAATCAATGATCTTGAAATCAGAAAAAAATCTATTCTGGACCACATTTTGTGACATGGGGAATAAAATGTAAAATTATTAGTACTATTATCATTATTTAAATAGTGAAAAGGGTCATATAGTTGAAAATCTTCTTTTATATCATTCAGTGCTAATACAGCATGCTTATAAATGCTCTTTGTGGACAAGATCTATCCAACTTCGGATTTTGGTAAGCATTCCAGTCACCTCCCATAATTACATAGTGTCTATCAAATTGCGTTAAAATAGAATATAATGATGTCATAAATATTTGTTGGTTATTACATGGCGCATAGATATTAAAAAGTACTATAGGTTTGTCAAATAAGGTAGACGAGAGGGTGACATAACACCATCTCCCATCTTTATCTGAATTAGAGTCCAAAATCTTCTCTTTATATTGATCTTTAATAATTATAGCTACCCCCGCACTATTTGACTTGCCTTCAGATGTTATTACCTCTCTGATCCAATTCTTTTTTTTAATATCCGCCCATTGATCATTCATTAAATGAGTTTCTTGCAGTAAAATAAACCATGCCTTAGCCTGCAACAATACATGAAACAATAGTTTCCCCTTCCTCAAGTTCTGGAGCCCTTTAACATTCCATGAATCTAATTCCCACATTTCAAAGGTTGGCTATAGAGTAAAAGGTTTGGAGAGAAAACATAGGTAAACGGATACAATAACTTCAAAGTCAGACATATACTGGAAGCAACTCTTGTATCCCGTCCTACCCCAGTGCTTACCCACTCTAACCCCAGACCAGGATATATATAGGTCTTATATAACATGTAATACCTAAGGTATACAGAAAAAAAAACAAATATAAAACACTACATTATCTAGTTTAAAATGTGTTCCATAGTTAAGACCTATAAACTCTAACTTACTTATGACAAAGCCTAAACTAAGCATTCCCTAACAAACACTGCCATGAACTACCACTCTATGGTTACCTATTATTTAAACAATTCAAACTGCATATATAATAAGACAGTATATATAAAATATATTATGAAAAAGGGAATTTTTTTCTTTTTCCTATACTGAGATTAGCTATCTATACATAGTCTGCGTGAGAGAGAGAAAAAAAAATGCCATACCCTTAAATAAATAAAAAACTACTTGGTAATATCCTTGCTTATAAGTTCACTTTAACCTAGTTTAATAATAAAACAGACTACTAACTAACTAAAGTAAAATATAGTACCATCAATACACAGTACATTAATAACTATAATGACAACTACATTGTACTAACATAATAATATCCCTGCACCCTCTGTAACTACTATAATTACAAGATTTTAATTAGCAGTTATTAGGAAAGCATAACAAGTGTGCCTATGTGTTTAATTTACCAAACATCACATTTTTTCACTGTTAAATAAGCAAAAATAGTGTTTAAACAGTTCCCTTTGGTTTCCCAAGGCGGGAAACACTATGAAATATTTGCGATGGGGGACCGCTTTAACAGACAGACACCCGGAAGTGTCACATCGAATTCAACACCTTTGACAGCATTTTAGGCATTTCCTGTCTTCCTCCTCGACAGGAACAGTCCGTTTAAGCCATAAAATGTCGGAAAACGAGTGCAGGTAATCCAGATAAGGAAAACAAACAGTTTTTTGACTCTGAAAGGGGCCTGCAGCTTTTCACATGAAAACAAAGGATTACACAGACCTGGAGACACAGTAGATAATGGATCCCATCTCAGCAGCCTGCCAGTCTCAACGAAGGTTCAGTTCAAGTCTCTGATGCAGGTAAAGCCTTGAAAACTTTAAGAAACACAGTTTTAGCCTCATTTTTGGTAGAAACAGAATGTTTGATTCCATCCATTGTAAAAATAAGCGCATTAGGGTATTTCATTTGAAACTTAATTTGTTTATTAATGAGGAATTTGCAGTATGGAGACAAAGCCTGTCTTGCCTGTCTGACCTGCATAGGCAAATCTTGTGACAAAGATATTTTATTTTCCCACATAATATAACCACCAGCTTGTTTTGCAGTAATAAGTATTTTACTTACATCTTGATAGTTGAGTATTTTAGCATATACAGGTCTCGGAAAGTTAGATGCTTGTACCTCTCAAAGCTCTGTGTGCTCTTTCAATAACAATCTGTTTCATCCCCTCAGAGTTATTTAACAGCACTGCAAATATTTGTAGTATGGATGGAATTAGCTCTTTATACTGGATAGATTCTGGAATCCCTCTGATGATAACATTGTTTCTTCTGGATCTTGCTTCTAAGTCTGTAAGCTTGTTTTGCATAGCCTGTATATCCAGATCATGTAGATTTGTTTTTTTTTCCAGTAAAGTTATTTTGTCCTCATTTTCCAAAATTCTAGCTTCCGTCTTATCCATTCTTTCCAGCAACTGAGTACATGTATTTCCAAATTACTGTATTTGAGAAGTCAATTCTTTCAGTGCTTCTTGAATAGGCAGCAGGGCACTTTTGATGTCTTCCATATTTAAGGGCTGATCAGGTTTAGCTTTAATCCCTGTTTTCGGTTCCTGCATTTTGATAATTTTTTGTCTTTTGGAAATCCCATCTTTTTCAGGTGATTGTAATTCCGAAAGTTTGGTTTTAGTCGTAATTGTCTCCATACTTTTTACTTCTTTAGACATCCTGTTAGTACACAAATCCTTACAGTATAGAAAGCACACTGTCCCTTTGTTTACTTCTCTCTGCAGAGCCAGCTAATCTATTGCAATCCAGTCAAATATATTCTTTTTTTTCCCATTTTTTTCTCCTTAATATAGGATAATTAAGTGTAGATAAAATTATTTCTCGAAGATTTGATGTTAAAATCCTCGTGGTATCAACTCAGGGTTTTGAATTTCTCAGGTTAAATGGAGAGCTGCAGTTCAGCAGTGTTCACAGAACACCAGCCATCTTTGAATCCCACTTGTGCTCTCTAGTTCATGTATTGTTTGCCTCACTACCTTTTTCTCTTTCTACATATACCAGCCTTGTGTTCCTGCACGTCCCTGCACTAGGCCACCTGAATGTGCCCTGCTGGACGCCCAAGAAAATAGTCCAGATTAAAGAATTAATCTACCAGCTCCCTGAGAGACTTTTCCTTGAAAAAAGACAGTGGAAGTATGTGTTGTAACAGCTACTAGAAAATTGTAATAATAACATTAATATAAAGATACTGCTAGGTTAAGAAAGCTTCCCAGTCAGGTTAGCCAGCAGCCAAACCTCCCCCCTTTTAGCATTTTAATTAACCCTTACTTCCCAGTTTATAGCCTCTATCTAAAACCAGCTTATCACCCCCCTCTCTCTTAGCCTGACTTCCCCTTTGGGGGACTTCTTTTGTTGCAATAAAGTGACTGACCACTAGGTGGCACCTTAATATAAGCTTTCTGTCTTTTAATTTCTTCACCTATTCTTTACCAAATCTCCCTAACTCAGTTCCCAGTCTTCTTCTGATTTACCGTTTCACTATCTCTTTTTTGTCATAGGATATCTTAATCACATTCTACTCCTCTAACATCCTAAGTCTATTCTTACTAGCCTCTTAACATTCTTCTACATCTCTTACTTTCAGACTTACCTGCAGACTTTCATACATCACTGATTGTCATCCTTGACAGTCTACTCTCTTGTCTCTACCAGCTCTGTTCACCCTGCGGGCTCACTCCGCTCCCCTACCCTGCCCCCAATTCCCACCCACCCCCACTGCTCCTACATTTATTCCTCTAAAGCCACACCCCCATCACATCTGCTCTAATCAAGAAGATCACCTCATTACCACTCCCAACCCTCCTTATCACAACACACCTATTATTACCTTACCTCCCATCCCTCCTTGTTACAACACCCCACCTATTGATGTATCTCCTTACCTGCTGACAAAACCTTACCTCCAATTCTTCTCCCACTTCTCAATCCAATATAATGTCTACAACATCCATCCCACACCAAATACAACTATTACTCTTGGTCTCGCTCTTTCCTCCTCTAACAACTGCCTATCTCCTAACCTCCTATGAACAACCACTATACTCCACCCTTCTCTTCCCCTCCAAACACACTTCGACACCACCATTAGCTACCTCTCTAAACTTCCTAAACATCATATCCAAACCCAGCTATCTCCTAGCCAAATATCATAGACTAGCACACATTAAGTATACCAATCTAAATAATAGAACATTATTTGACTATTATTGTAAGCCTCTCCACCCTAAAAATAGAATATACCTCCACTACTTACTAGATGGGGACATTCATCCTAACCCTGACCCAAACTATACCTTTATCACTGCAAACTGCAACCCGAATAACACTAGTACCCTAGCCCCTACCAAACCATCTAACTCACTCTCTATAGCACATCTCAATATACGCATTAACAATAAAATTGCCCACCTACATGTCCACCTATTTGACATCCTATGTTTATCTGAAATGTAGCTAAAACCTACTGTTAAAGATAATGAAGTCACCCCACCTGGTTACAATATCCTTAGATTAGACCGCATAGCCAAAAAGGGAGGAGGGGTAGCAATCCTTTATAAAGCAGAGCTACAAGTTAGCACTGTAAATCTTAGACCACCTATAGACAATAGTGCTGAAATACTCATCTCTAAATTTCAGGTCAACACATGTAAAGCCATAAATATTATCTGTATCCATTTTCCTCCAGGAAATAACATTAATGCCCTTGAAAATATCCTTAACTGGCTTTCTATTAATCTCCCATAAGACATCATAGTCCTAGGAGACTAATAGTGACTGGAAGTCCTGTAGTAATACACACCCCACCACCCATATTAACCTATATGGCTTCTCACAAACTATTAACTCCCATACCAGAACTAATAGACCCAACAACAAAGAAAGTACCTTGAACTGTATACTTACTAATAGTCCTCATCAAACATACAAAGTAGGAGCCCTCTCAGATGACCCAAGTGACCACTCACTAACATATTATCAGACATAAAACCAACCTAACTTACCCAAACACTTTCAGGACAGTACGCACCAAAAAGCAATTTAACCCAGAACTTTTCCAGACAGAACTCAAGCAATGTAATCGGTCACCACTAAAATCACTCCCACTAAATGAAGCAGTAGAATACTTCAATTCCACATTCTTAGCCATCCTGAACCACCACGCCCCAACACGCTCTGTTAGAAATAAAGCTAAACCAGCCCCTTGGCTCTCAAATGCTACTAGGCAAAAAATCCTTCTCAGAAACAAATCCTGGGCAAAATGGCATACTACTAAGAATCCTACAGATCACCAAACCTTTAGGCAACTTAGAAATAATACAAAAAAGCCATCCTGTTAGACAAAAAAAAAACTTTTACCTCCAGTTACAGCAAACCTACCAAAAGGAACCACAAAAGTTTTGGACTAGCATTAAACTTCTATACCCAGGTCAGTCTATCACACCTAACCCACTAGGCTCTAACCCCGAGAATCCCACACATACTGCTAATGCCTTCAATTCTTTCTTTACAGACACCATCCAAACTCTTGCTAGCCATCTATCTCCTGATACCTCAAATCTGCCTACTTCTACTACAAACCCATCCCCATCATTTCAGTTATAACCAGTGTCTACTTCCTTTGTTTGCTCCCTTCTCCAAAAATTAAAACCTACCACTCCCTCAGCTGACCAACTTCTGGCAGAATACCTGCAAAAAGGAATTAAAGCCATTGCCTATCCCATTTCCATTCTGATCAACAGAACCATAAGCAAAGGGACTATCCCATCTATCTGGAAAATTTCTCATATCATCCCACTACATAAAGGTGGGAACTCCAATGACTTCTCTAACTTTTGTCCTATAGCTCTACTATCTCCTCTTGCAAAAATAATGGAGAAGTGCATCCATAAGCAACTATTTAACCATATACTCCAAAGCAACTTACTTGCCAACTGTCAACATGGATTCAGACCTTTCCACAGTACCACCACTGCCCTGCTATCCTTCACAGACTGCATTAACAAAAAACGTAACAAAAATATTCTTTCCTCTGCAGTCTTCATTGATCTAAAGCTTTTGATATGGTTAATCACCAACTCCCTTTACATATACTGAAATCCCTTTCACTCGAACCTCTTGCCATAAATTGGTTCAAATCTTACCTAGAAAACAGACAGCAGGCTGTACTCTGGCACAATAAACTATCTAATCACCTTCCAATTTCCCTTGGTGTTCCTCAGGGCTCCATATTAGGCCCACTCCTATTTTGCATTTATATTAAGGACCTTCAATCAGCAATTCCACACACCACCTGTATTCAATACGCAGATGACTCTACTATAATTTATTCAGCCACTTCTCAAACTGAACTCCAGTCCCTTACCCAAAAAGCATTCAATACTGTAGAATGATGGTTCTCAAACTGCTGCCTCCTCCTAAACCCCAAAAAAGTTAAACTTTTATTTTTCACACCAACCCGAAAGTCCATCCCTATACATTTCACACTCATATCTAATAATGGTACTCTCATTTCTCCCGACCAAACCACTAAACTCTTAGGAATAACAATAGATAACCTCAACTTCGATACGCATATAAACAGCGCAATAAAATCAGTCAACAAAAAACTGGGGTCCCTCTATAGAATCAAACCCTTTCTTACACCAGTAGCTAGGACCACTATCGCCAGAACTTACTTAGTCTACACTCTACTCTTTGCTTCACCTATATACATTAATCTTTCTAAAAACAACCTCAACAAACTGGCAATATCCTATAATAATATTGCTAGACTTGCCACTGGCTCTCCTTTCAGAACTCATCACTGTCAATCTAAAACAACTAGATTGGCTAGAGTTTCTAAACCATCATCAATTTCACCAGCTTGCTATAGCCCATAAGACCCTGTATCAACCCACCAACACTCCAATACTCAGCCTCATTACCCCTTACAACAATCTTAAGAATTTACGCTCCTCAAACAAACTGCTGATCAATACTTGCAGATCCAGCAACTCAGCAGGAGACTCTCTGTTCTCTAATACTGTTGGAAAGCTATGGAATCTACTACCCACTGAACTTATAACACTGTCTTCTATTACACTTTTTAAAAAGAATCTAAAACTATTTCTCAATGCACACTTGTTATGCACCTGTACTAACCCTGACTAACTTTCTTCCTTTACACTAATGAATACTCTACATCTTTATAGTCTTATCCTTAAAGAATCAATAGACCATGTTATTGCAAATCAAATTTATACATATATGTATATTGTATCATCTCTTGTACATTACCTTTTACTGTTTACTGTGTGTTATGCTCATTATGGTTATTGTATTTTGTATTTTTTTATTAACAATTTTTATTTAACAATAGCTGTTTTTTTTAAGCTTGGACTGCTACTACTTTCTATATTGTATTTTGTATGCGTCTTGGAGCTTTTCTCCCCGGGCCTCTACTGAAAATGGACATGTATCCAGTTAGACTAGCCCAGTCAACAAATGTAAAATAAAAAATAAATAAAATAAAAAAATAAGAAATGGCCATGGTGAACTTTAGAAGTTAAAAGTAAAAGAAGCAGTGGGATCTGCAGGGGAATCACCCAATGATATTCATTGGGAAATGAGAAGGAAAAAGGGAAATGCCTACAAATAATCTTTTCAAAAATCATGACAGGAAACAATGGCCTCTAAGACTGGAACAAGACAGATGTGATCCCCCGCACAATAGCTGAAAATGGTCTGCCTGTTAGTTACAGGTAAAATCATGAAATCCGTGCTGAATGAAAAAAATCTGACATGTCTGAAATCACTGGGACAATGGGTCTAAGGAAACATGGCTTCAAATAAGCAAGGAATACCATGAAAATCTAGATTAATTCTTTGGGTATCTCTGACATGTTTTGAAAGAGGTATAGATATCAACACTTACATTTTTAGCAAGGCATTTGACATAGCTCAATATAACTGCTAACATGAGAAAAATACTGGGTAGACAAACGGGTACAAAGGTTTTATTCTAAATGGAGTACACTAACATGAAACTAGAGAGTCACTGAAATGCTTTGTATAGGGATCACCCCTTTTCTCTTTGTATATTAGTGCCATTGCACAGTCTGGTAGGAACGACTTGTTTTGCTGTTTAATAATAATATAGAGTATGGCTGATATAAAAGAAGGTTTAGAAAGGAATATTGTGAAATTAAAAGGTACTGAAGGTACTGTCTGAAACATGGCAGATTATATTCATTGCAAGAAAAAAAGCAATGTATGCAAAAAAGAATACATACTCTGGGGTATTCTCATTTGGTCATTTAAAGGGAATAAGCAGTTTGACAAAACAAAAAAGAAAAAGTACTGATATGCACAAGAAAAGAAACTAGTTAAGAAAATGTTTCTTTATCTCTTTACACACACTGTTGGAAAAGCCCCCATCTGGGGAGCAGTGACATGCACAGGATAGATGCAGTACTGACATGCACAAGAAAAGAAACTAGTTAATAAGAAAATGTTTCTTTATCTCTTTACACACACTGCTGGAAAAGCCCCCATCTGGGAAGCAGCAGTGACATGCACAGGATAGATGCAGTACTGACATGCAACAAAATTGTGCATGACACTCTTTTGAAAGGACTACAAAACACATATAAACTAGACAGAATAAGGCAATGACAAGTTGTGACAGAAATGTTTATGACCGCTGAAACATATGAAGAGAACAAATGAAAACATTTTTTTTCAAAGAAAGATATGAAAACATGACACAAGCTTCAAAGTTCAAGAATGATATGAATATTTTTTTTCACAGAAAGAGTGGTATAGTTGGTTAATACAGTCTTGCTAAAAAGCCAATAGCATTGGGAAAGTGACAAGAATGCATGGGTCAGGCATTGCACTTTTTAATACCAAACAGCTTTTTTGTGCAGTTATTTCACTTTATTAACAAGCAGTTATTTTGCTAGATAGAAGATAAGACAAAATCTGATTTTGTTAATCCAGAGATGCATGAAAGTGATGCATAACTTGGGCTGTGTAGTTTATCACAGTTTAAACTAGTTTGAGTTTCAACTGTGTGATCTCAACTGGGCTTGAAAAAAGAGGGAGCAAAACTGTTTATTTCTGTAATGTCCTTTGTCATTAAAGAACAGTTTTACTAAACTGAAATCTAGATGTATCAATGTTTTCCCTGGCACTGAAGCACCTTAAGAGAGTAAAACAGATGGACAATTAAAAAAACTGCCAAATTCAGACAATGATACAGTGGTGAAAAATTCAAATAAAGGACAAGTGTTTCTGTAGAGAGAATTTTTAGAAACATTTCAGGATAATTCTTATGCAATATTTCCATTGCTGTAAAATTTTGGTTTTCATGCCAAATAAAATAATGGAAATGAACAAAGTGATATGTTGCAAACTCATGCTACTGCACTGCAACAGAATCACTTATTCTACTGCTAGGAAGGTTCAGAGGTACTTCATAGACAACTACACCCTGTATATAACCAACCAGATGTACAGGAGCTGGTAGATAAGCAACCATAACATTCAGGGTTTGGTACAAACTGCCTAAACATGACATCCTGCATATACTAGCTTTATATAATTAAAGACACACTTCAGTATTCATTAGATTCCCCATTAAATTTAATGTTTGTATTAACCACCACCAAACATCCACCTCTATTATATATATATAAAGTCATACAACAGACTAGAAGCATCACATGATATTATATAAATCATTTCTTTTGACAGAAAGAAACTTTGCAAAGTACATATGATTGCATTGTTAGTCAATCTTTGTCATAACATGTGATGCAATTATTATTTTTATTATAAACTCTAGTTAAGTTTTCTTTTTATGACGCAGTCATATTCATATCATTTACAGTTACTTGTAAATTATCTCACATCCAGTAGCTGGCCATGGGCAAGCAGACTGTAAGCAGCAAATTGTATAAGTGTGGAACTGTTTGGTGCAGAGTCACTATCACAGACTGGAATAGCCTCTGGTTAGGGAATGTACAGCAATTCCTTGTTTGAATTGGCTCATTTGCAATTATTTCAATAAGATGCAATGAAAACAGTCCAGTGCAAGACAAATGACTTCTGTTCCTTTTTAGATTCTACCTACTCTGGTTTTGACAGTTTAGGACCTTCACATATTACAGATACTAAAAGAAGCAGCTGCTTGTTTTTCCAAGTATCTGTCAACTGAATTCTGAGTTCTGACTCCTCTGGTTTCAGTACTGGTGGGCGAACTGCCATAGTATTTCTTCTTCTGTTGAACAGCTTGCCAAGTTGCATGTTCATTTGGCATTTGTTCTATATGAAATAGAAAATTGTATGCCGTCAATTTTGCTTTCACATTCTCCTGGGAACAGTTTTGACGGCTGTTGTCTTAGAGTGTTTTGTATGCATTAAGTACAAGTCTGCAATGAGCAAGCAACACATTTTCTCAATGTTTGCTATCACCTGAATCACTCCTTCATCCTGACCACCAGATGGAGGATATCTTAGTGAATATGTGATATTTCAGAAGATCCATTGTAAAAAGCACTATATTCTTGACTTAAAAAGTGCTGACCATTATCTGTGATGAGTATGATAAGAATACTATGTCAAAGACAGACTGACTTTAGGACTGTTAGGTTTGAGAAATGGTATCTTTCACTCTGATGATCTTAGGGTATTTAGAGTAGCAGTCAACATAAAGTAGATGAGGATTATCCTTAAAATGGAGAAGGTCTGAAGCAATTTTACTCTTTGAGCCACTTTTAAAATCTTGTACAGTATCACATCATCTCTGGAGCTGCTAAGGATATATATGCTGCAAATTTGATTAATTGTTATCATTTCTGGTTCCTTGAACATTCGTGGCCAAAACATAAAAAGAAAAAAACACACCCTTTCTTTCCACAACAATTGCTAAGCGTGCATCGTGTATTCTCTTCAACATATGGCAAGCTGCTGGGTTGACACAATCCTGAAGAGCTGAAACTTTGCTCTTGTGATTTGAGAATTTCAGTGCAATAGGTTCACTTGAAGTGAATAGGTAATGTTTTTTTTCTTGTCATCTGTCAGTATAATGCACTTCAAAAACTCGTTATTTTTAACATGATGGAGAAATCTTGATACATCTCTGATGAAACAGATGTCAGCATGAATGTCTGCTTATTTTATCTGACAACATTCCGTTTCTACTTTGTGATCCAACTAATGAAAGTCTTTGTAAACATGTGAATCACTGACTTCACAACTGTCATATAACCATCTAGCTTATTGCGTCTGTAAATTTCCTGAGTCATGTCCCTCAGGTCACATGCAAACTTTCCTAACATGTCAACATTGCTGAGCTGGCATGACTTCAAATAAATTGTACTGCATGCTTTTGCACATACAACGCAAGTTAATCTGACCTGAACAAGTCAGCAATGAGCATTAAACAAAGGCAAGGAATCTCTCAACCCAACAAACAAAAGGAGCGTGTCATGATATTATTACATTCTGCATAAATGGAAATATAAATGTAAATGTTGAGAAATATACCATTCATATTCAGCTTTTTAAGACATTGATTTAGTATTGAGACATATGTTGAGTATCTAAGCTCACTGAATATATTATGCATATATTTTCAACACTCATATCAATAGCATTCACAAACTTAACAAGAGATTCATTAAGAGCACCAGCACTGGCCATACACTCTACTATAAAAAGGACAGGTTTCCTCAATGCAGTATTATGCAATTCTGAGACATATTAACCTTAATGAAGAAAGACCTCATTATGGGCTAATTTGCATGTCTCTGAATCATGTTAACACAAAGTGCAAATCAACACTTGCTGCAGTAGTTAATATGGTTGGCGGATGCACACACACAGTCACCATGCCTGCCCCCCGAGTGGTCTGAATGTCTCTAATGTCTCTTTCCTGCCATTGTAAATCATGAAAGATTGCAGTCATACATTTAAAACCAGAGTGTCAAGCATAATTTCCTGATAAGTACTCCCTGGTGTCTAGTTGTGCCCCATCCTTTTACTGTTAAAGTGTCATTAAATTATTCTAAAATTATCCCTGGTGCCTATAGTGAGGCACTTCATCCCTGTAATGTTAATGTACTATTAAGGCATGAAAAACAGGTGCTATCCCTAGTGTCTAGTGTTTCCTATCCCAATTCCCATATAGTTAATGTGCCATTCAGGCAGGAGAGAATTATCCCTGGGGTCTAGTGGCTTCCCCCATCATATTGTTAAAATGCCATTAAGGCACAAAGTGTAAGAGTTTTCCCTAGTGTCTGGTGCCCCCCCCCCCCCATCTCTGTGGCCCATTCTAAGTGCCACTCAGGCAAAACTTTTAAAAGTTATCCCTGATGCTTAGTTGTTCATCCCACCAAATGTTACAGGCTCTGTTCATTAGTCTAGGGGTGTGTGGAAGTATGACAGCCCACCAACTCCCCCCCCCCCCTATACACACACACACATACACACACCCCTACCATATTCCCTCAGCATACTTTTACTGTTACTTCCCAGGCAAACATACACACACATCCAGTTCCTTGCATACACTCACATATTCATATCCTAACCCTGCTTTATCTCTGACTTCAGTAACTACCTCTGATGATGGATGAACATGGCCTTTTGGCTATGTTCATTACTGTGATGGGGCAAAGAGCAGCAGGGCTAATCTACATGGATGAGTAATTTTATGAAGCACTTGATGTGTAGATGCCCTCAGGAAGCAGTTCTGTGGGGTGTACAACACATGGCTAACTAGCATATTTCTCTCCAGACAGTTTCATCAGCATATAACCTGGCTGCTGAGACAGCCCTATGTAGTGTTGCAAAAGCACCATGTTAGGGCTATCTCTGAATGGTAAAAGATTAGAGAGGTGTAGACCTTGTCTACCTTCTTGGTAACCATAATGAATTCGACTCAGTAGTGCTTTCTGCCTTATGTTGGTGCAGTTGGATTGTGGACACAACATTTGCACAGTCATTACATTTATTGGCACTGGTCACAGTCTTTTTTTTTCTCTTTTTTGCTATACTTACTTAGCTCCAAACAATATTAGCCTGTCCATACCTCCCACATTTGCTGTTAAAAGCTGGGCATGGCTTATTGTTATGCTGATAATCAAATAACAAGCAAAATGCTGAGCTGGCCTCTTTTCATTTCTAACTGCATCACTAGTTTCATGCTTTCCTGAAACTTTTAATGTTACTGTACTGCTAGAATTTTTTATACTATGCCTTGACTTAAAATCACTATTCTGCCTATTACCTATATACATTAGCTTCATTTTAATTTCACTAGCATCTAAATCTTTCACAAGCTCGTAAGTTCTATTGCTTATGCCAGTATCAAATGGGATTTTGATACAAGATTTCTTTGATTGCTCTTGTTTTATATCACATATGATTCTAACAATGAATCATGCAAATTACCATACTCCCGGTTTTACACCCGTGTCTTAACTCTGTCATCTATGCTCCAAGAGCTTCTTATAAACAATGGCTTCTATTAAAAAAAATGGCAAATAAGTATGCTCTTTTTAATGCCTGCAATACTGCTGGAAGGATTTTAAAGTCAAACTAGCTTTTTTTTTTCTTTGAAGCTGCAACTTTTTAAATAGTCCTGAAGTGATGTTATAAAAAATGAACTTCTGCACCTATCTCTTTAACATTTCAGCCAAGTTACCTGGAAGAATCACAGCTGGTTGTGATGTTAGATAAAAAATAATGGATTTCATAACAAATTTATTGCAGTTGCCATCTGAAATAACTTGATTTTTGATGCTCTGACTTCAAAGGTATGGTACTGCCTCAAAGATAAGCTGTGGTATTTCAAACTTTATCCATGACTTTTTCATTACTTAAGAGAGGTTTGTCATAACATGAAGTTCTATTTTAGCTAAAAATGGTATTTTCCTTCTAGCAGAGTTGATGTTTCCCATTCTTTTTCAAGCACTATACAAATGATTAGAAAAATGTTTCCAAAACATTTGTTTCAGTATATACTGAATTTGAAAGTCCACTGACTAGGATTCCCTAATGTAAATGAAGATGTTCCTGAATTAATTCAATGAATGTGCAATATTTTTGCAGTTTCTGAATCCTTATCCCCTTTTATTTGAAATGAAGCAAGTGCGGATGGCATTCTAAATGAGTGGAAACAACATTTGAAAAAATTGCTTAACATTTTGCAATCTTTCGCATTTCAGTCTTAATTTATGATGATGGCATAAGGTAATTAAGAGTTTTAGGGAAGTTACAAGCTTGAAAGGATTCTGTATCTGTATCCACATGTAAGTTCACCATGTAAGTAGATTCCACTTATTTGTTGCTGAATTAGAATTATTTCTTAAATAAAGGCCCATTGTATGGCAAAAAAAAAAAAAACACTTTTCATGTGAAATTGGGCAATATGGTAATATTAATATATAAAATGCAATAATAACTCAATTTATATTACAAAAGTTTTTATACATGAATACTGAGCGATTTTACTTTGCAATAGATGCATTACAAACTGCAGGGCCATTTTGTTATTCGATCTATCCATCCATTCCCGTACCAGTCAGTACATCAGACGAGTGATCTCCAGCACTCATTGTTTTGCTCAACCCTCCTCCC